>NC_091493.1:15754980-15909245 GCF_947461875.1 Haliaeetus albicilla
GAACACGGTCCAGAAGAAGTGACTGAAAATCATTCCTCACTTTTACAGTAGCCTTTGCAAACCCCATTTAATAAAATCACATCATTCCAGTTTTGTTCTGAGCAAGCACTTTGTACTAATTTACCAGTCTGAGCTGGACAAAGGCCTTGAAATAAAGAGAAGAGAAGTAATTGTCCTTTGAGACAGCAAAAGCTTTCTAACATGACCACAGTAGATGAAGATGACCTGACAGAGAAAGGGGAAAAAGCACTTCCTTGATACAGCATCCCATAACTCTAACGGCAAGAAAGGGGAAAATAGCAAGTGCTATTGTAGCAGTAACGCTGTGGGTAAGCTTTAAGGACCAGGCATGAAAGATTAGTACCTAAGGCAACCATTCTCTTTTCCTCATGCACATTGCATGTAAATCTAATTATACAGAAGTATTTCTGTTGTTTCTTACACAGCTATAAAGCACACGGGATATTGCACTTTCCAAATCAGGGGGCCTTACGTATTTACCAATACTGACAGAAATGGTAAATACTTAAGTGCCAGGTTTGTTTGAATTTCTCACAGGAAAGGAGGAGTCTTGAGCTGAAATACAGATGGGTACGAAAAGAATGCAGTCATAGAAAGTTATCTACAAGACCTTTATATTAAACCACGTCCTCAGCCAAAACTGTCTCTGGTCTCTTCATGCCCCCAAGTCCAATGGCAAAAACTATTGTGGCAGTTGTTCAGGATACTGACGACTGTAGTGTAACTGATGCTGAGATGACAACACAGGGGTTAGATCTTATTCCTCCAGTACTAAAACCACCTCTGTCAGCCAGAAGTGTGCTAGCTAACTGAAAGAATGAAAAAACTACAGCACCATAAAAGGTAGTATTAGCAATAAGGTATAGACACTGCAGTAAGAATATATAGCGGATTAATTATCAGGGTCCATATCAGCCTTCAGCTGCATGAATACAGCTTTTAGTTATTAGTGAGCACATTAAAATGAATCTTACCAGCCCTTGCATCTATGCTTTGCTAGAAGTATATGAAATGTGCAGTATTATTCATACAATTACAAGCAACTCTACAAGTTGCTGTTAGTTTTCAAGATGCAAGCCTACATACACTCTTTAAACACCAAATCAACATTGTATAAGAGAAACAGCTAAAATATACATAAAAATATCAAAATAATAACATTCAATCAGATTTTTAAAATCACCTTCTTGGTGCTATGAAACTTCGACCAATTTCAGATACCCAGAAGAGAACAAGGAGGAAAAACCGTAGAGCTGGAGGGGAAGGTGGGGCCACCAACACAGCTAAATAGGAAGATGCAAAGGACTTACTGCAATAAGCAGAAATAATAACACTTTTAACTCAGTTCTACAATGAACAAACGAGCAAAGAACTGATATTGAAGATGATGTATGGTGTTCAGCATTCCTTGCTTTTCTGAATAGCTGAGACAGCAAGATCCTGAAGGTAACAGCCCTAGCTGAAAGCATCTCCAATAGTTACTAGAAAATAGAGCATTAAAATCACTAGTTGTGGAAGTAATCAAAGCAAGTATTCAAAACTGTGTATGAGTGCTACACAGTTACATCACACTCATGGCAATGTTACATAAATAATGAGGAGAAATCTCATTATTTAAAACAAAACAAGAATCCTTTATAAAATAAGGAGGGGGATTGATTGAAAGAGTTTAAATAAAACTAGCTGTGATGAGAAAGACAGTTTAGAATGGAAATGAAACAAGCAGAATCCTGATAGTGAAGCTATATGAAAAACTTGCTTAAACGGACAAAAAATGCTCATTTGATCCAAGTTCCTTTATGCCCATCTATTATTGATATGGGAAAACAAGCATAAACCTTGAGACAGCTGTATGTATATTTAGTATAAGCACTAGTAAATTACACAATATACAGCAGAAACTAGACCATTTTTAGACCTTTTAGACACTTAAAATTACTTTCAGATACAAAAACTTTAAGATGCTTAAATTAGCTCAGCCCATCAAGATCTGTGTCCCTCATCTTCATATTAATAGTGACTTCATCCAAGTTGCAGATTTATGACAAACAATTGTACACCTTAAAGTCTTAAAAATATGAGGAAGCTATAGAATTGAGAGTTACATGCAGATATTGTCATTTTCTCTACTTCTGGCTAAAAAGTACAAGGCTGTTGGAGTGCAAATAAAACTGAAGTCAGTTCCAAATGAGGATTTCCAGAGTTCTACACTTCACTTAATGCGTGGATAGTTCACATAAATAGTGAATACACTGAAAATATTAAAAGAGGAAAAGAACAAATTAAAGGTATATATCGAAATTAATGCTCCCTGCCTGAAATGTTAATACCAATCTGTGTGCTCAGGCTAATTGATTTCATACATCTTGGTCAAATGATACCACACTATTTCTCTGATAATACTTTACATCATCTGAATACTAAGTTACTTTCCTGCTACTTCACATGAACTTTTTCTTTATTTTATTAACATCTTAAATTGTATTCAATATTAGTATTTAAATAAATATTTAATTAAGTATTTAAATAATATTTAACAATAATAATATATTAAGTAAATATTTGCTACTTACGTTTGCTACTATTTAAATTTTTTTTCTTACTGACAGGTAACAGTGATCTCTTTACACACTGTGTAGAGAAGAAAGCACATAACTAAGTTTTGTTACTAGTGTCCATGTAGATCACGATCTTAAGACAAACCAAGAATTCATTCATATAAAGTAACAAATACAGATATGATAAAATGTCATTACTACTCAGCCTAAAAAAGCTATAGTCTGATTTGTTTAGAATTTCTGAAAAAAGTCATAAAAAATATTAGCACATGTCAGAAAAGAATCTCTGTGCAGGAGATCACATAAATCTCCCCTTCAAGTTGCAAAGACTTAGACATGGGTGTAATTACAAGCGAAAGGACTTCACAGTACTTTTTACAATGCTTTCCAAGCTATTTAGGTAAATAGCTTTACCTTTGATCTAACTATTGTAGAACATTCTAAGATCTTTCATGTCCAAATGAAAAGTTACAGGGAAAAGGTTTCATTTGAAAAACTATAATTGAGTATAAGAAAAAGCAGAATATTAAGAATAAATATTATTTTTAACATAGCTCTTCCTACCTGCATGATTAAATGATAGAGCCATTTTTAGACAAAAAGTGAAACATTAACATCTTTAAAATTTTTTTTATATGGAACTCCTTATTTTGTTTATTTCCAAAACCCAAAACATAAATTGCACTCTGCAAGACTTTGAAGCTCTCTTGGTTCATAAGAAAAGCTCACTTTGCAACACCTCACTTTTGAAATATTTGGCTAAAAAGTCAAAGGAATGCTTGGCCCAACACATTAGATTAAATTAGATAGAATACAGACATTTACTGTGTGGTGAAGAGTGAGGATCGTAAGAAGAAGCCTCTTGCCTCAACTTATAATACCTCTTAGATAATTTTTACCAGGTAGCTAAGTATGCACATGCAGCTAACATCCTTACTGTAAGGGTTACATCCTTAAAGGATTTCTGAAAAATGCAACTGAAACATCCATAACTGACTGCTACAAAACCTGTCCTTTATTGACATTCATGAGAATTGAATGGTTACCACCTGTTTGCACAGATGACTATTGAGTTTGGGAATCCAAAGGGAAGTTTTCACACAAATGCTATTTTAAAATAGTAATAACAATTCCAGCCTTTGCCTGAATACAGTTTTAACTGCAAGTTTATTTTTTAAAAATTTAAATAGTCCTAAAGATTAATCTATATCCACTCCTTTTACTAAATCCAAGAGCAGGGATGTGTGTGAAGTTCCATATGATTTAAAGCAATCATGTTTCATCTTGACCCCCATCAAGATACAGTTCAAATTCAAGCTAATTCCTCTTACCAGAATTCTTCTCCCTCGAGAGCCATCTGGCTTGCCCTACACCCAAAAAGGGGTGCAAACTGACATACAGTAGATGACTGAGCACAAATTTCTAGCAAGCTCATGAAATACCATAGGCATGTAAACTCAGGTTAAGTCCTCCATGACATAAGATTTCATACAAATGCTTTTTGAAAACCAGCACAAAGATGTGAGACTTGAAAGATGATTTTCAGTGCATAGTAAATCAAATCCAAACCAATTTTAGAACTTCCAAAGGTATTCCCCTTAAGAAAAAAGGATTTTCATTCTGTACTCTGTATTCCTTCTCTTTTTACATCTCAAATTCTTTATATCTCCATGTCACTGAATTTTTTTTAACTTTTATTTTTTAAAAAATGCTCACCTTTGGAGAAAATGTAACTAAAAAAATCACCCAGGCTTGTAAATATTTTAGTTATGAGTAGCTGAAAATCCACATGTAATGGAATCTGAACTATAGTTCCTGTCACCACTATGTGCTATGCAAGTATCAAAACAAGTTTTCACAGATTCAGCTACATACTGGCACAAGTCTAATCGTGGTGGTATAACTGTAAAACATGGAATTTAAATAGTAATAATAATAATAATGTTAATAAATTTAATATATAAAGTAACATGTAAGTTTTAGACGAACAGCCACGTTTCACATTTGAAAATATTGTAAGGATTGAACTGGTCAATTATGTTTCTTACAGCTAGAAACTTGTAAATAATGCACACCTGTCTACTGACGGAGATTTAATATTTGATATATCCTCCTACTAAAACAGGTACTGAAGGGTATACACGTAGTTTAGAAACAAAGTCAGCATCTTTAAATTGGAATAGCAATAGCACTGTTTAGTAGAAGTTAAAAGTAGCTTCTGTTAATTACCCTGCTATGAGCAATTATTTATCAAAACATTTCTTGTAGCACCTTTCAAAAACCAAACGCGATAAATCACCTTTAAGCTATAACACAAACCAGCAAGTTCAGACACGTTTCCAAGCTACAGCTGTCAAATATTAGTCCAGACTTCCCAGTAACAGTGTACCAGGAACAATCAATCATTTACTGCGCAGCTTGATACTCTACAAGAGATACTACAAAATAAAAAAAGGAAAGATACATACATATACATGGACTAAATTACGATCCCTGTTGCAGGACTATATTGGGGAGGTTGAGGGAAGAAAGTTGATTACAAGAAGATCCTTCTCTTCCAAGTGGGATAAAGGGAAGTTTTGACTGAAAGGCAGGGCAAGGAAAAGAAAGGATAGGAGAGAGGTTCTAACCTGCTCCAGATTGGTCACCCAGGATCCTCCCCACTTGACTTCACCTACACACCACAAGCCTTATCTTTGTAAAAGTACAACTCGTTCCTCAAAACAATGTTCTTGGGAACTATTTAAATTGTATATGAGAAATTTCTCTTTGTCAAGTGACACTGAAATGATACATAAATAATAATGTAATTACTTTGTTGGCACCTTTTGTCTCCATTTCAGCAAGTTTCTGGTGGTTTTTAAGAGATTGCTGTAGAGTAAAAGATTTCCTTTATCTGTTCTGAGTTCCCATATGTACTGGAGAAGTCTGACAATTCTTCAACATTTTGGCCAGCTGGAATCTGATGAAATACCACTGAAATTATAAAGAGCCTTTTCTTTCCCTGTGGCTTCTCCAACATATCTTGAGTCCAATATAAATTCCAATGATAATTTTAAGAATGATAAAAGCTCTCTCCTTTCATGGTTTCAGATATACATTAAAATTTCAAAGAAAGAATCAAAGCCATGACATCGGTATCTGAAGATAAACTTTCCAAAGTTCAGGAGTGGGCAGCTCAACATAAAGACCAGGAATATTTGGAAAAACCCAGTTCACCATTTTGAGTGATTCCAAATATTGGAAAAATTAAGTTTAGGTCAATCTTCATTTTGAATATTTGAGATGCTTTTTGTCACTTCAATTCATAGGCAGCAGCATTATCTAGGTTCTTTACAATATTACAATCCATGGAGACATACCGTAAGAATGCTAGAGAAAGTACCTGACATGTTTTGTATTATGTACTGATATTATGTACCACTTGCACAGTACTTTCCAAGGAGGGTAACCAGCTCCATTTTAATGCACAGTTTTTATAAATAATGCAGCACAGAAATAAGTTTATGTAACTTACTTGCTTTATACAGCTTATTCCTGTATGATGCCAATTTAAAATGACTATTTTCTGATTTCTAATTTTTCTGTTTTTTCAATGTATTTTGCTCACCAGCTGTTAATAGTGAAGCGGATAAAGAGTTGCTGAATGTGTAAGTGAGGTGATAAAAGATCCTTTGGCACCATATGCATATAATACACTTAGCTTTCATTATAAAATTGGTCTCAAAATAAGCATTTTATCCAAATTCTTATTGGAGCACAAATAAGGTCTTTCCTAAAAATGGTTAATACACTACACTCCAGTAAGCATGTGTGCCTGCTATATTTCTGATATGAATTTTTTAAAGAGATGCACAGGCAAAAGTATCTTAAGCAATCTGACTTCATCCTAACATTTATTCCCAGTTTAAGATTTGTGTAATAGCCTGAGGAATCACTTTCTTAACTCTTCAGTAATAAAGAATCAAGAAACAGATATTTTTTTCAATTTCTTTCCATTACATTTTATGTCCACATTTAGATGTATCTGGCAAAATCTGAAAACTGACACCAATGTGAGAGTCCCCAGGGATTCACAAATATAATTTCCATGCCACTCTGAAAACCGAGAAAAAATGGAAAATGTGAGCTGTTATAAATTTGAGCTAATCTCCTCCTGCCATAACCTAAAATGATCGTCAGCAGCCAGGTAATCTTCTGGTATTCGACAGCATAAGAAGAGCTTGTCTATCTGAGCCTTAGTGGCTGGTAAGAATGTCAGCATCTCCTAAAATACTTGCACAAGTAAATTTCTTTGCAACATTTCAATTCTGCAGCTGCTTGCTTTTTACCTAGGAGGAAAAAAAAGCAGCTGCAGTGTAGAATTCCTGATCTTGGCAAGCTTATTTTCAGGGTTAAAAATAAAGCAGCTCCAATGTTATACTGAAGGTCAGTGACACAAGACCTGTAATCATCTTCAGTAAGCTTGCTTTACTCTTCTATTTATGTATCCTAAAATATCATTGATTATTTATGCAGAAATTAAATCAAACCTCATCCAATCACCAGGGGGGCATGAGTCAAAAATTGTTTAAAACTACCAAGGCATTTTTTGATTGGTCCCATTTTCCAATGCATTATACATCCCAAGTCTTATTGGAAGTTGATGGGATCTTAGTTTTTTGTGAAAATAAGGTGTTTAAAAAATTTCAGCTAAGGATAAAAGGCAAAGATTATTATTTCAAGATATGTTAAACACAAAATTAATTACTGTGATACCACTATTTTTAACTCTGAATTTCAGAATTCCAGCTATATTGCTATTATTTCCAAAAGCTTCATTTAATTTATATGCACTAATTTTAGCTCATATTACAGTGGAAAAAAACTGAACGAACCACTTGCTTATTTACACAAACTAGGTATGCATGTTTGGGGTTTTTTAACCTGATATTTGAATAAGAAAATTCTATAAAATGTGTCAAAGAATCCACGCATTAACGTTTCTAAGTCAGTAATATGGCTGTGTATCTGAAACAGCAGCACTGTAAATCCTACTTTTTTCCCAAGTCTGTGTTTGCCTTTAGCCTCCAGCTACTGGAATCAAGACATCATTTTTCTGAGGTATCTGTGTAAGCTTTTAGCCTTCCTGCTTTTTAACAAAAATTTGAAAATTGACCTGAATTTATATTACAATTTCAGAAAGAAATCTAAAGGAAAGAATCCTACATAAGAGGGTTTTTGGGTGCGTGGGAGAGGGTGTCATTTTGTTTTAACAGTCTTGAGGTTAATTTCAGGATCTCAGGGTTAAAGATCTCTTCATCAGTTTTGAAATAGTGTCAAAATCAGATTTCAGGTAATTATTCTATTTTGCCAACCCCTATTATGCTGCTGTCTATTTTCATTTTGATATGACCTTTCATTTCCTGTAGTGTTGTTAAGGCTACTATAGGGCTTTAACTTGCACATCCTTAGTAGATACAATGATACAGATGTCATGGACAAACTAATTCATGAGTCTTTGTAATGCTACAGTAGTATGCACAAGCAGCAGTAACCTACTACTAAAGGTAAATGATGAAACAAAATCATTTAGGCCAGACTAAAGTGACAGCAATACTATGGTGAAAGGAGATGAGGTTTACCACAGGTCGTACGGTGACATTTTTTAAAACCACTTGTGCTCCCCCATGGTGCATGAAGCAACTTAGCAATTCCAACAAGATTTTAGAAAACTTTTCTCATTACTACACATAGATGACATATACCATTTACACACATTGTTGTTTTTCTCTCTGATAAGGAATTCAGGTGTTGGCGGTTTTTTTAAACAAATAACAGGGCTAACACAGTGCTGTTACTGTTTTGACATCACTGTTTTGCTCATCTCTGAAGCTGGATGGCCACTGGTCGTGAAAGATTGAAGACAGTCTCGGGTGACACCATGAGCAATGTTTCAGAAGAGAGAAATAAATGGGAAAAAAAAAAAAAAGTAGTGTTGAAGTAACAGCAGGCAATCTGGTCATCAGACTACAGTGATTTCAAAACAGAATGAGAAGAAGAAAGGAGTTAAGAAAGGCAGCAACAGCACAAGAATTAGAAAGATTCATATAACCAAAGAGAAATATCAATAATTATGACAACCATCTTATTCTTCCTGTATGAAGGCCAGTACTACTAATCTTCTTGGCTGCAACTTCCCAGAAAGCGTATACAAGACTACAATTGCTGAATCAACATTTTCTTAAGCAAAGAAACATTGAAAGCCAGGGAAGTCCTGGGTCAGGCAAATCTCTCCCCGAGCTGCTGAAGTAATCAGTGCTCTGAAATAGATAAAATGATAGCATTAACTCTTGACTCCATTATTATAAAAAGCATTTTATAGAGGACTGTCTTCATTGGCTAAGGATGCTATGCTTCTAATCAGCCAAGATAAATTAGGAATAAACACTGAATAGTAAAATAGACACCCAAATGTCCAAATTCTTATTGGATCCTAGGATTTTATTTAGGTAAAAACTAATAAAAGCTGATGCTAACATGCATTTTTAGTCAATATTCTTGATGAACCTGAATTAGATAATAGAAATTTCTAAATAACTTTTAACTTTTCACAACACCTGAAACTATTGTTTGCTTTACAGCTCCAGTAACAGCAATAAAATGACCTACCATTTTCCAGAACCACCTCTCAGGCATTTCATACATGTTTACTAAACAAATGTCCAGTTCAGGTCCCCCATATGAACCTTTTAACTTCACTTAAAAGAACAGACAAAGGCTCAGTTGCCCTGCCTTTCAGTCATATGTCTTGCTAGCAAAAGTAGGACTAGAACTCATTAAAAGTCATTTAGTGTAAATCACAGTTCACATTTCTTGCACTCTCAAAACTAGCTTCTAACATGAGAGAGAGCGTAACTCACAAGATTGGACTTTATAATTCTTTTAATACATTTTATACTTCTCTAGTGCCATCCTGGTTTTACAAGCTTGCTGTCACAGTTTAAAAAAAAAAAAAAAAAAAAAAAGAGCTGCGTCTTACTAGCATTGCCCTGTCTGTAACAGAGTCCTATCACTAGTTATTGAGACAACGATCTTCAAGTTGTCACCAAGATCATGTAGCCTTTTCTTTTCAGTAAACAAGCTTGTTGAAAAATTGAGCTTCCTAGCCTTAGGCTGCTGAAAATAGGTCCCAAAAACACTGTGCTCCATTGCTACCGAAACAAACCATCAAAAAAAGGTAGTGTGCTTTAAAATCCTGAATGACAGCAGTCTACACAGATGTTCATCTGAATGCAGAATGACTTAGCTGGAACACAAGAACAGAAATAGTCCATGAGGCATCAGACCCATTAGGTACCTAAACCTAACGAACATTTGTCATGCTCTGACTGGTTCTGTGAAAAGCCCTGTCTGTATCCCAGGCAGGTGGAGCACAGAAAAGTGTGTGGCAGAGAGGCTGGAGCATCAGACCTCAAGTGATAGAGCTTCTCTTTGAGAGGTATGTCAGGTCATTTTAGGCCTCTCTTTCCTCTTCTGAATTCTGGATGATAATCCTGGCTCATACCACCCCTTCCTACAAGTCCTTTCAGTGTGCCATCTCAGATCAAGTTTCCTAGTTGTGGACATTCATTAATATAATTCTTTGCCAAGGTAGTAACCTGTCAGTAGCTAGAGAACAGTAAGCAATGTCAGGTTTCTATCTATCTTATGGAAAATATTTTTCTTCTGAGGTTTTAGTATTTCTTTACATAGCAGAGATGAATAACAATAATAATAATAATGCAACACTATTTTCAATTTATGACAGCTAGAAAGGGCTATAAAGTTAAGTCGTCTTGTCCAAGACAGATATTTTATGAAGAAGGGAAAACAACTAAGGAAGCAGTCACCGTTGCAGTGGATTGTTTTGTTAGGATAGCATGCTTTTTTTTCACCTCTTCTGCTTATATATATATTTATATTTATACTATAACTAAATATATGGAATTCACCAGGACATTTCATTTCAAAATTTAAATTTCCAACTATAGTTTCCCAGACACTCCATTTGCTCAGAATTATATTTTTCTACAGATTTCCATAGCAAGTAAAGACACGGCATCAAAAAACATTGCGTTATCTCTGAGGTGAGTTACAAGACCTGATATGCAAGTTGCCATGTTATGTTCTCCTTCTGCTTATACAACATCAGATACAGACAGAGTCCTCTCATCTTCACCAGAAAGCTTAACGTGCTTATCCTATAGTAAGGAGGATCAACTACAACATACCTAGCCATACAGTATATCACAATCAATATTATGGGACTGAATACTGTCTGCGAAAACTGTTTGCCACAACACTCCTGCCTGGGAATCATTCCCACTAGTGACTTTTCACAAGAAATATTATGGAAAAGAAAAAACAGGGCAAGGAGGTAGAATAAAGGACCACAAAATGTTACATTTTTGGACATCCAAAATACACATCAGACAAAAAACATTCACACCCTTTAAATTAGCTTGCAAGAGCCTAGCTAGTTAGAAAGAGAAAAATAATGAAAAATGTCATCATCTCATCCAGCTCACATCACTGACTTTAAAGGAGTGAGTACCCATTAGTTTGAATTTAGCACCAGAAGATTAACTAGAAGTGATTTGCTGCACTGTTTCCATGCATGTATCAACACAACTGAAACGATATTTGAATTTTTTGGTCAAATTCTGCTCTGTTCTGGATACTGAGCCCTTTCCAACCCTAACAAGGTGCTTCCTCTCCATTTCCAAGTGTATACTAATACCTTCAAGATTTCCTTAGCAGAGTTTATTTGTTTACACTTTCTTTGAAGCCTATCTGTTTCTCAAATCCCTTTTAAACAATTAATTAAATATTACACATTTTTAAAATATTCTTTTTAAGATTCCAGTCACATTCAGAAATTCATCTATCTTCAGGAAATGGTAGCACTGCATTGTTTACTCTACTGTAAACCAGCACTGAATTTTATCATGTCTTGGATTATTCTTTTTTAACACATACAATTAACTGTATATGTACTAGTGTTTTATTGAATAATTTGGTACTTTCACTGGTGTAAAGAGTAAATCCAATGAAGAAACAGTGATTACTGACAGATACTTCTAACTATTCATTCCAAAACCTTGCACTTTATTGTTCTTGTCTGAAAGAGCCCTGCATTGTAAGACATTGCCACATAAAAGATTTCTTTCTTCTGATTTCCACTTGCAATTAATCTGCCTAAAACATGCAACTTAACGGCATATTCATCCTCTTGTTATGCTTATTTGCACTATCCTCAGGTATTGATAAATGAAGTGAAATCCACAATCCTCATAAACTAAGATAACCCTGCTGTTTTACTGTATTTGATTATCAGGAACTTTGTTCAAATCTCTAAGTTTAAGGAGGAAACAGGCTGGATCCAAGTGGCTATTTTTGCAAACAAAATCAGCTTTGCGAAGAAACACTCTCCCAACTCTGCCATTTCTGCTTTGGCTATTGGAGTACTTTACCACCCACCTTTGATTTAATAGAGAAGCTACATGCACTCAGATGTCAAAATGTCTTTGTACTTGTGCTTTGTTCTGCTGTGCTGGAGGTTGGGTCAGAAAGCCTAAGACTTCTAGCTGGAGCAAGCTTTTTGATCTTCATGTGCCAGAGTACAGAATCACTCTCCTCTTTGGGGCAGTTGCTGCGAGACAGAAAATAATTCTGATGGAGTGGTTTAGAAGGTCCACAGTGAGTATAACAGGGCATATGCTGATGAAACAACAGTTGGAAGAGTTTCAGCTCAAGACTTGAAGCTGAAGCACAGCACTTTCACAAGTCACTTTTGCAAACATTCTTCCTAATAGTCATAGTTACGACAGAACTCCGCTGAAAAGAGATAACAGCTATACCCCATAAACTGTAGGGATTTTCTACTTCTGTGCATACATATTATGGCACTATGATGATAAGCCAGTTGGTTCTGTTCCATAAAAAAAACAAAAAAAATCCCAGCAAACAACAACAACAACAACAACAAAACCCCCTGAAACATTATTCCTATAACCTAACTAACCTTCTGCAAAATGTCTACAGTCCAGGACTCATGCTGCAATTCTTAGTTTGCATTGACACAGAGCTGACATGCTATATGCTTTAAAACAAAATTATGAGAAGCAACGCCAGTCAACATCAAATCTAGAGGAATTATTTCTAGACTGTATTTTGAGAACCCTAAATAAAAAAAGCCTTACAAGTGAAAAGTATTATTTGCCCATGTAAGAGCCCTAACACATGCCCTTGAAAACATTGAAAGCAGTTGCAAATATTCTGTTCTACATGTTAAAATTGTGTAATAATAAGCACCCAGATTTGTCAGATGTGTACCTAAGAAAAATGTTACATTAAAAGATTCCTATATTACATAAAATATTTTCTAATTATTTATTTGTAAACATCAGCAGGACTGATTCACCTTGCTGATCAGGCCAAACACACACTGAACAACCATGTATTTTTATTATAATACTTATGAGTTTCTCCAGCTCACCTTGAAGAGCATAAACTCTTAAAGGTTGGAGTTGCTATGAACAGATATTAATCTCTGTAATAGCTCTCACTATGATACAGATAGACAGAGTATCTATTCTTACATGAGTCTTCAGAGGATATCCTCCCCTGCATCTCTTCCCAGGACAGCACGCAAAGCGAAAAAACTTGGAGCATATTTTTGTGGCTAGTCACAGGCTTGGTACGCTTCAGGTTTTAAAATATTCCTCAGCTCAAGGCCTGGTTTCAGCTGGCTACTACTTAAAGCAGTTTTGGGAGCTATTCATATATTTTTCAGTAAAGGAACCCTATTATCAAAGAATTTGACAGATAATGCAAACACATGAGCAAGATTTGGATAATGCTATGGTTGGCAGGCCACAGGGGCTTACAGTTATAACATACGCTTTCATTAAATCAGATATTCACACAATGCATTTTCTGATGAGTAACTACTTTGGCAGGTATCAAAGACTACCTGTGAAAAACTGGTTAAAAACTAAGATTTTTTAAAAGGAAGCAATAGAGTAGGAACATTTGTGTTTTACTTCTTTCTAAACCACAGAAGTACTTGGGAAGTAAGGAACAAAGAACACATGGAGGGACACCAAACACCAATAAAAATAACTTCTTAAAGAAACTGAATTGTATCTCCACTGTTAACTTTTAAAGAATTTTATCTAGTTTTTAACACAGTTAAATACTTCAAAAATAGCACTTGGGCTGATAAAGAAAACAGTACTGAATTCCAGTCAACAGCTGTTAACTACACAGGGATACCTTGATTGACAAAACATGTCAGAGCCACCAAAAAAAGCTCCTGGTCAATGGTTGAATTCCACTGCTGAGTGAAACAAAAAGATTGTGACTGGCCCTATGTGAAGCTGACCCAGCTGAAGAAATCTGCAACTTTTCTTTGATAAAATCTGCGGTTTTCCTGCAGATACTTTTAATTGGTCAGTCCAGCATGACCTTTTCAGCAGCTGTTTTTTGCATATATTGGGAACTGGCCAGAAGAGGATATTTAAATGAAAGACATGCTCAAAAATAAAAATCCAGATACACACTTGGCAGCCAATATCCTCTTGTTGAAGAAAGAATTGTTCAGTGTCTTGTCCTGTCCTGTGGATGTCATTCTGTCGTTCAGATAGCTTAACTACCAGATGATTAGTAAAATGTCACTACTTTCAATGTTTTTGGAAATCATCCTTTTGGTAACCTCCACGATAGTCGTAAAGAGATTTTAAAATACAAATGATGATATAATTACCAAAACTTAGAGGAAGAAATAAATACGGAAATGTAAAGAACTTCCCCAGCTAGTCTTTTTTCCATTCAAGATCATCATCATGTTGAAGTTGTTCAGTTTTGCAAGGTCTCCACTTTCTTCTAGCAGGGACACTTAAAAGATATCTCTAGGTGGAACACTTTTGGACCATATAGATAATATCTCTTTAATATGAAATAAAGGTAAAGCAGACTTCCTGTCACCATCGGGAAAACTACAGATATTTCTGCACGTAATTATAACTCCTGAAATGTGAAAGGCAGTGACATTGAGATTGGAATTACAAAAGAAAGTAATTTGTAAGTAAATTGATCGTATCTTTAAAAGAGAAACAAGAAAGCTAAGATGTTTTGTCCCTAGACTTGTCTGTGACTAGGCCAAGAGTATTTGATTAATTTTTATACAGTTTCTTTTTCAAAATGCAAATTAAAAGTGACCTTTGAGTTGTGCTAGATTTAATGAAAGAGTGCATTCTTTCCCCAGTACTAAAAGGCAGAAAAGAAAACAGATGGGTGTGAAGAAAACATTGGTAAGCCACCAATCACTTTTATTTCTGTTACAAACTAATTACATTAAAGACTAAACCCAAGGCAGGCTGCAAGTTCAAGGTAAAAGAAGCAGAAAGGATTGGAAGAGGGAGCTGTTTCATTAAGGAAAAACAGATAAATATATTCATAATTTAAGTAAAGCTGGTACAGTATATACTTATATGGAAAGATACATGCTGCTAGAAACAAAGCGAGGCAGATTCTCATTATATGCTTCCTCAAAATGAAGAGGAGGCAGCAAGAAAAATTGGCTTCAAAAGTGTTCTCACTTTCTGCCCCTATCTAGCCTCCTGGCATAATCTTTGGGCATTTCTGGAAAGTGGGTGAATGAGCACTGTGATTGCATTACACCAGCATCTCGCCTTTTCCTACTTCTGCCTGGGCACAGAATACCTCCCAGGTTTCAGTGGTGTTGGAAGCACCTGGCAGAGACTGATTTACAAACAAAAGAGATCCTTGTCCTTTTCACTAGTAATGGATGGTTTCAGTTTTGATGAAAAAGCAAAAAGGAGATACAAATTCACTTTGTAACAAATAACTAATACTAAATTAGTACCATGCATTAGTAATAAACATTAAATGCATTAGAAATTGACTGAAATACCAGTTGTCACTGTGTCATCATCATCTAAGGGTATTTATCAGGGATCGAGGAAGGACTGGCCATATCCATGAATAGTGAGACTGTATCACACACAGCAGAGCCTCTGAAAATAATTTAGGGAACGTGGTGGGCAAGCAATTCAACAGAAAGTGCTAACATGATGTTAAAGCAAGATGGGTTAAAGTAATTGGGTTTATTTTGAGGGTTAAAGAGATAGGGAGAGGAAACTAATAGAGGAACAGAGTAGGCATAGAAAATTATTTTACTTCTGTTCATTCATGACATTAGATTAGTGCAAACAGTTTTGATGGCTGTATTTTTTAAAGCGTGTTGAAAAATTAGAAAAATGATGAAAAAAGAGCCACAGTCCATACTTAAGAATTGGACAAAATACCTCAGAGTGAGGGGTTTCACCAATACGATGCTTTTAGTTTATTAAAAAAATGACTGGGAGGCTATTTCATTACACTGCATAACTACCCTACACAAGGACAAAATACTAAATATTAAAGGGCTAATATTCAGCATTAATATTACAAAAGTAGTTCTCACAGCTGAAAGTGGAAGCCAGATAAAATTAGACACATTTTTTACCATGTGTTGATTAACAATTTGAACAGACCATCAGGTAAATCGGTGGAGTCTATGTTCTTGAATCAAGCCAGTGCTTTTCTGGAAGACAGGCATTAGCAAACACAACTTACTGAGTGCAGTTAAGGGATAATTATGTGAAATGTGAGGCCTGTGAGGTACAGAACATCAGTCCGTCTGAATAGTTTTGGACTGCATGAATCTATAAATGTGAAAAACAAGAGATTATCTGATTAAATATTAGAAAAGAAAAAAAAAATAATGAAAGAACCTTCGCCTCTGGACAGAAATAAGGCACTAAATTATCTCATATAGCTAAAAATGTCATATAATTATAAGCAAATGGAAACACTTAGGCCACATCAATCATTGCTGTTGCTATTGCTGTAAATAGAATTATTGTAATGCAAGCATGTATATATACACATCAACACATACAAAAATAGGCTATAGTTGGAATACTATTCAAACTCCTCATCCTTGTCAAACTTTTTGACTCAGACAAAATGGAACAAGTATACAAAGTTCCAGCTAAAAGCTCACAAAATCAGAAAGCAAATTTGTAATCTACCCTCCAAATAGGCATACACAGAAAGCACCATTAATTGATCAAAAGCTGAGTGCCAACTAAATGCCTAAACAGCACGAGAAAAGAGCACACGTTATGCATGTGTGTTGAATACATATGCACAGATCTAGACAGTTTGGGATCATAAAGTAATAAGCCTAGTAAAAGCAACAGGGGTGAAAGATATAGACCCATTCCCTTCAAAGAGAATACAGAAAGCTGAGCTAGAAAGACATACACAGTAGTTTTTCTTTTTCCTTTTTTTTTTTTTTAATATATAATGCTGTTCTTCATACCAGGGTTGATTACAAGATAACCACTGACTATTCTGTTTTCTCAAATAAGCATCTTGATGTGTACAAAGTGACAGACATCAGCACTGATCTTCTCAGCGTGCCTGTAACTGGACTCTGAGACAAGCCAGTCTACACCTGCTTGTCCACAGGATGCACCTCTGGTTCTTCTACCCTGAATCCACTAACAATACTTATTAGCTGTCTCCTTCCCTGAAAAGGGGGTTTGTGCTGCCTTCTGGTTCTCATTATTATATTCATTTTGATGCGGTTCCTGAAGTCTGATACCTCGGTACTTGAGAGGTCCTGCATGTGCCACCAAACACTGATTCAACATGACATTGTGACAGAAAACAGGGAGAAGGGATAGAAATAAAAGAACAAGGGATCAAACCAACTGCATTTGGCTCTCTGTGTGGGGTGTGCCTATCAACACCAATAACTGTTAACAGTGAGTCAGATGTCACATTGATAGAGGAGTCAGATCACTCACGTCAGTCTTCCATTTGACTAGAAGGTATTAGTCTTCTTCCCTTATCTAAAAGGACATATAAAAATATAATGGGCTATTAACTCTCATTTTTGCATTGCTATTTAAGTTAGTTTTGGTAAGTTCTTCATTCCCCTCCAGTTTCTTAGTGATCCCTGTGCATTTTGAACACTTCAGGACTTTCAGTGCTTTAGACTTTGTTCTAGAGCCACATCAGTGACAGCAACTAACCTGCTTGTTAATGCTGTGGCTGACTTAACAGTATAGTGATTTGACTCAAGAACACCTCTGTCAAGAGATACCAACTTTAAGTGTGAAGTACAAATTTTGCTTGCTTTACCAACAGTTGTATTCCTAATGCTACATATATATGCAGGAAGAAGAGGAGAAGCAGCCGCCTGTTTATCTAAGAGAGAACTTAAAAGAGTCTGAGGCTTGAGCTCCTGACTGCCACTAACCAACAACATGATAATACAGATATTAAATACTTGTAATTTTGGAGAACTCTATTTTCTTGCTCAAATATCCATTTTATCTAGGAACAGAGAATATCTCTTTTCATACAACAGGGCCTATATCACATGGAGCATTACTGTTCAAAAAAATCATTAATAATAACAAAGATGAGTTTGCAAACAAACCTGACTCTGCATCTTTACAATTACATGTTAGGTTAAAAATGTGTCCAGGAGGAAGAGTGAAAGAACTTGATTTTTTTCACTTTTCATACAAAGATTTCATTCTCTTTTTGTTGTTTCTGCTTATAAAATTGTCCTTGTGGGAGTCAATCCTGAAAAGATGCAGTGGCTAATTTTAGTTAATAAAATATTGCTTTACTATGTATAGCCAAAAATCATCTGATAAGCTCTTTCTCCGTTAGAGCTGCTATATCTCAGTCAATTTCCTAACTGAGAAGATTTAAAGACTTCTGAAACTCGTTCTTCAGAAAAGATGTGCTTCCATTAGGATTTTCCACTCACTAAAAGCACTGTCAAGCTTCCTTGCTCATCAGCCTTCCAGAACCTACATCCGTATTTCATTATATAGCACTCACCAGTAAATACTATTTTGGGCTAGTTTTGGTCTTTTTTTTTTTAATGTATATAAGAAAGGTCTGCGACATATATAAATCATTAGGAATTATTAACTAAACGATTGCATAAATAATCTGTTTTAAAATATATTGCAGATACTTCCAAGATAATGTGCAACAAAATGAGAAAAGTCTCACAGAGAGAAAGAAATATACTATGTTTCAAACATAATTTCTGAGCTGTTTAAATATGAAACAAAACCTTGTCAAGCTACAAGTTTCCAGCTGTTATGATATCATAAGATAAATTTACAGCTACAAAACAGCTTGGTGAGAAAAAAAATATTTGCTTTTACAAAGTATGGAAATATAAATGTTTCAAGCACTGCAACTGTCCAAACAAATTAGTACAAGCAAAAATAGTTGAATTCAGTATGGTTTGATTTTATACCGGCTTCATAGCACTTGATAGAATTACTTAAAGCTGTAGGCAAAATGTGATTTAAAGCTTAGCATGATGCATTTAATGTTAATTTAAAATGATGTGATAAAAGTATACAGGTGGTCTCAGTGTCTAGCATTTTGTTGCATTTTATTAAGTGAAATAATAATTTATTTCCCTAATTAAGCAATAATGAAGCTGGATAACTAGGCTCTGAAAGCCTGCTACATGTTCATGTTTAAATTCTTAACCAGAGCTAAAATGAAAAAGGAGTTTCTTTCCTCCATGACTTTGAAAAGAATAGAGTGGTGATTAACAGCAATATTTTTTTTTAATGAAACACAACCTTTCATCCCTGTCATCTTCTGACCATCCTCGCTTGTACGCAGCTCTCTGACAAGTAGAATAATAATGGTCATACATCACTGCCCTGAAAGTCCAATCATCTAAATCTTCACTCGCTGCAGCCTCTGAGACTCAATTACTTTATTGACATGCAATCTTCATAAGGGGAGAAATATTGTGCATGTAAGGTCACTTGGTTATGAAGACATATTATCATATTATCTGCATGAGGGTTGCAGGGCTAAGACCTGACAGAGCTAATTATAATGGTACATGATAGAGAGCTCAGTATACATTATGTGCTTGGCTGAAACTAAAGGTGAGGTAAGACCATGACATCACGGTTTCAAAAGAAAATAATTCCCTTTCCCTTAGAGGCTATTACTTTTATTGTTTAATGTTTTATACATATTATATTCATACACTCCTCATAAGCAAGCAAGCAGCAAGAATTTCTGAACTCAACTCTGTTTCCATTTGGAAGTACTTAACTCATGAAGAAATGAAAGGCTAATCCATAATAATGCAGTCCTTTTTACTTGTGAGACTTAAATCGTATCTTCCCTGCCCTTCCATCACCCCCTCAGAAGTGTACCTATACATACACACACTCGGCAAACCAAAATTTGAACACATCTAATACATACTGCCACAGTATTTTCTACATATGCAAAACCATGTAAGCCTCCAGTGAAATGCTGACCAAAGTACCTTAAAACAGTGTTCCAAGCCCCTCATTCTGCAAAAGAAATGCATTTTTGTCTTGCTTTTCTCTGTAGCAACCTCCTTTCCCCAGTATACCTCCCTACTCTATGTAATGCCTACAAACCCTCCGTCACCCGGCACTTAGACACAGTCCATTTCTGCTCTAGGATGACTGGTACAAATGCAACTCCTAATCCTTTACTGGCCATTCCCTTACATTAAAAGGGAGAACAGCAAAAAAATAATGCATCTGTTGTGTCTTTAGATAACCAATCAATATAAATTACTAAACTACTACAGTGAACCAGTAGCAGACTTCTTGGGGTTTTTGTTGTTGTTCTTTTGGGTCTTTGTGTTTTTTTTTAAAAAACTAGCTTATAAGTTTATTTCTTAATTTCTTTTTAATTTTTTGTTAAGTTTTAGTCATGTCTACATTTCAGGTGGGAAACATAAACTTCTCTCTTACAACAGGTCCAGAATTGCAATATATGTTGTTAGTGCCCTAGAGTAAATTATATTGTATACCTGTGATGGGGGCATCTCTTATTTTATAAGAACACTAATCAGTATGGCATAATGATTCTATGGCGAATCATGCTGTACAAGGATCTGCATTTTCCTTGTTTGAAGGTAGGGTATGGAAGCCATCCCAACTAATGGATCCTAACTCCAAATAACATCTTCGCTCGCAGCAAGTCTTTGCACCATTGTTTGACTAGAGTGAGATTCAACATGGGCATAGACATGTAACTTCAGTCATATTGCCAGACTGAGACCTCACATCTAGGTGGTTTCAGTTATCTAATTTACTCAAATTACTAATTTACTCAATTGTTCTCCTGTAAAAAAAAAAAAATGTTATTCATAACAACATATTTACAGGCTACCCTTTTCAAAAAAAGAAAAAGAAATTAAAAAGTGCACTGCACTGGTAAGTGCGCTGATAAAAATACCTTTTCTTTTTTCCAAATGTAGGAAATTTTACAAACTATGATGTGTCAGATATTATGCCGTCCTTTTAACAATGGCTTAGTCTGCCTGTATTTTTTATAAGTTTACATCTTGTTATGTCTACTGTGTTTTGCTTCTGAAATAAACCCATCTGAAGCTGGGTTGCATGTAGAAAGCTTATGTGATTTTGTATTTAAATTTAAGACCTCCCACAGTGTGGTATTTCAAAAGAATTTGATTCAAGTGTTCACCTCCGTATCAGCAAAGGGTTATAAAAAAGTTCTTGGAAGATGACTGAAGATAGAAATAAGATGATGTTAGGTTCAGCCTCTCTCCAGGAGTAATGTTCATGGTTAAAAGCACCTTTTGCTGAGGTTAGATTCCAGCAGCACAAAGGAGATAGTAAAGTAATCAAGACCTAGAGGAGGGAAAAAAAAAAACCCAAAACAAAACCACAAAACCAAAACACCCTAGAATAGTCTAGGAATACCTGGCAGACTAGCAGTTATTCAGCTGATGAGAAACCAGTCAGGTAGTGAGCCATTAAACCAGGAAAGAGAAGAAAAATGTCTTGTGTGACAGCTGTAAAATTCTGCCTCTTAAAGCGAGTTGTTAATTTAAAACTTCCTACTGTTCTGTACACTTCTGGTAATTGAGATATGACTGACATGGAGAGACCCTAACATGCATGCAGGGAAAACAGGGCCACCAAAACTCAGCCAAAGCACAGAGACCAAAATCAGATTGTGAACAGACGAGCTACATATGTAATTTCTTAAGCAACTATGTGAATACGCAATTTATGGAAATATGAAGGAAAAGGTCACCCCCTTGGGCATCAAAGGCTTTTTTATCAAGGAAATGGAACAAGAACTAAGGGAAAACAAATGTTAATGTCATGCCCAAAACCACAAAACATTTTTATTGCCAAAATTGCTTTGAAACTAACAGGGCCAGGCATATGATATCAGCTCAATATATTTCAGAGCTACGGATTGCAAGGCACCTAATTCAAGTAACAAAATGTGAGGTACACATGGCTAGGTGTTTTCCACCTAGCGGTAATTAATGTGGACAACATGACATTGATAATATCAACCACAGAAGAGATGGAACGGGGACACTCTCCAGAAAACACAATAAAAAAAGTGAATGACAATTAAGACAGTAGCCAAAAGGGGAAATGAGATCCCCATATTGTGCATCCAATCTTGAAGACAAAGAACCACTAATAAGGGGATGATCTGAAAGACAAATAAATGAACAGCAAACTCTTATAGTAAAATAAAGAGCAAGGTAAAAAAAAAAAAAAAAAGATACAATCGCTTCCATGGATTTTTAGCACTTGCATTAGATAATACAAAATATCACTAGTGAATGAAATATTCAGTATTCAATACTGAATGAAACATTCAACAACGGTTCTTCCGGTAACACGAATAACCTTTAGAAGGATGTTTTGGAAGCTGGCAAGAACATGTCAACAAGAAAAACTGGCAATACTGTTTAGGTAGAGAATGGATTAGCCTATCCCAGTTATAAGAAAATCTACAGTTTAACCTACGGTGGGGGAAAGTAGTAAATAAATAATCCCTTGTTTAGCGCTGAACGTGCAGAGATACTGTGCAAAATACAAAAGTGTTTTCAAAATATAATTAGAGAATATCAGATACTCTCTAATCTTATCCTTGAAGAAGAAGATTAGGGGGAGAAAATAAAGCTTTCAGCTTTTAGCTCCAAAGAAATTATCAGCTACTCCTATGTAGGATGTAAAATTTGGCGATAGCAAAATTCAGCATTTGACATGAGATTTTTCTGTAACATTGGCTACCAAGTGATGACCAACACACCATAAATATTGAACAAACAATTTACTAGTACCGTAGAAAAGCAAAAAAAATAAAAAAGTTGGCCTTTTGCTCTCCTTTTCAATACTAAAAGCAACTAAGAGATGAGTAAGGCACAGCTTATTTTTTCAATACATTTCCTAATGTTTTTTTTTTATAAAATTAATTGTTGTGTCACCAGGATATAGTGCTCAATGCCAAGCAAAACTTTTGACACAAAACTCCTTTGGCAACAAAATGGAGACTTAGTGACACTAAAGTGTTTTGTGAATGCATCAGTTTGATTTAAAATTGGTAAAAAGAGGGAGACACGCTAAAATAAATCTTGAAAAAAACCCCAATGTTTTGTATCACTATTTTTTAACTATTTTCAATATTGGTTTAAAGCAGTTTTGAAATTTCCCAGGTTGTTCAATTATTTTTAATTGCCAATGAATTGAAAAGGTACTATTTCACTTTATTGACACATTACTGACTTGCAAAGGAGAGAAATTAGTCTATAAAATAGATTTCTAGTCCAGCTGAGACTCATAGACCATCAAAGAGAATGAGGACATGAGGGAACCAAATTACAATTTCCATGTGGCTCTTTTCCAACATGCCTTAATGTATATCTTGGTCTACCCCACTTTCCCTATCCACCCTACCTCACACACACACACACTCACAGATATTAAAACCATCATTGTGGAAAACACACAGTTTCCAGCAAGAGTTATTATTTGTTGAAAACAGTTTTCAGCCAAATCTTACCTAAAACTTGCTTGCCAGCTGGAAATATCTCTGGAAGTACAGACTTCCAAAGAGAAAAATGACTAACATGGTGTGGGAGGGAGAGGAAACTAAGGGTATCTGACACATTGGTGTTGAAGGCCTGACAGTGGCACAAAGTTGTTCCCTGAATTATAGCTTGAATCCAAAATCTTTTACTGGAAAGAAGAAAAATTGGTACGATAATCAGTAATGCCAATTGTAGCTTATCAAGAAAGTGTTGCAAATAAATCACACTGAAGATTTTATTAGTTTTGGTAATAATAAAAATAGTAACAAATGCATTTTTGCCATCCCCACTCTGTGGAAACACAGACCAATTGACTAATCAATAAGGTCAATAGCAAAACTCTTCACTGACTTCAAAGACAGCAGATTCCAGCTCAAAAGCACTTTAGAGGGAAAAATCTAAGCTTCAAGCTATGATAATTACTTCAGATAGTTTCACCAGTTTGTATTTTTGGAACGCTTCTGGCAATAACTCCTCCCTTTAAACCATTTCCCAAGTCACAGCTTGTCAGAGAGAATCTTAAACGAGGATATAATGTTTTGGGAAAAGGGTAGGGAAACCAAAAGCCATAAGAAATAAATAACAAATAGAAATATTGTTTTAGTGACCTATAGTCTATTAAAAATTTGTCCAGCAAATATTGTCAACCTTTTAGGGTTTGGACTCTAATCATCCCTTTTGTCATGGCTTCAGGGGGGCATATGCCTATTTCATGAGTTTGCCTTACACAAACTAGTAGTGAACTGTAATAAGATTCAAATAAAGATATGGCAGAAAAAGAAAGCAATCTTAAAAGTGAATAACCAAAACAGTATAAAAGAAAATACTGGGAATAAAGCTGATAATAGCCCCTGTTGCCAAAATCTGGAGATGTAGATTGCTTCCGAATTGTTCCTCAGATTGCTGTAAAATACACCTATTTACCTTGTCACAGACTGGGTAAACCCAGACAACAGATCCAAAGTCAGATTTAAACAGGAGTGGAGGCCAAGAGAAGCATTTATCATAGTGTTCCACATCTACTTAAAACAAATTTTCTATACAAATTTAAAGCTTGAATGAACAGGTACCACAGAAAAGTATGTATAAGTCACATGCATGCCCAAAGACTGACACACAGAATAACTGCAGCAGTTTAAAGGATGTGTGCTAGAAATCGAGCTGCTGCTTCCCTACCTATCCAGCCCCCAGCTGCAAAAACACAATGATACTTTCTCCTTTTCAATATATCAGATTAATAGAAACAAATACACGGTTATGTATCTCCCACTTCTCTGAACCATCCACCAATATTTCCTTTGCCCACAGAGTCAGGAGTTTTCCAGTGCAATCCAATTTTTAAATAAATAACACATGAGACTGTAAACCAAATTACCAACTCAATTTTTTTTTTTCTGAATTTATTGAGTTCCATCATTAATCAGATGGGTTTTTATAAGGATGAAAAAGGAAAATCTGAGGGTTTTGGCTGTTCTGATCACCTTCTTAAATTACTGGCTTTGCAAAGACAGAAAAAGAACCCTAACTGCTAAGGTGAACCACATAAATTCATACCATTTCTTTTTTTTTTTTTTCCCCCTAGTTCAAATCAATCCATTACTAGGCAAAGTTACAGTATTTTGGAGTCAGCTGTTGGATCTGACCTTTGGAATTCATTCATCTGAATCTTCTTGAATTGACATTGCTTGTCAAAACTCATTAGCCAATCAAATTCTTAAACTGAAGTGAGTTGTCCTCTCAAATTAAAATGATACTTTACCTCAATTTTTCCATACAAAAGTTGCATTGTGCTTTTCTGTCAGGATCAACTCCTTTTTCAGGAACTTAATCACAATCCAAGTATTTATGCCTTAATCTTCCAAAGGGGGAGGGGGAGGGGGCATATAATCAAAATTCTATTTGATGAATTGACACAATTTGAATGAATGACAAAGTAGGTGAGAATATTTCTGTTGTGTTCTAAGATGGCTTCATTTTAAACCAGATGGGAAACAAAGAGGAAATAGTGCCAATTTCTGAAAACTCAGGAGTCGCTCTCCCTGCAGCTCCTCCTTTCTTCCCTCGTTCCCAGTCATGCTCACATATTCAACTTCAGGGCAATAAATTCTGTCCTTTTTAAGGAAAAGTGCTACAAAACTCTCTCTTTGATGGAGATTTTACTGTAAGCAGAGCGACAGACCTGCATGCTGGTCCCTTCCCAACAACGTTTCTTCAGTATAGTTAGCCCAGCTCAAACAAAACTTTTCTGCAAACTGAGATCCCAACCCTCCATTCAGTCTGCCAGAAAACTGCTTAAGTCTCACTGCAAAAGGATGAATGCATATGCTCATGTACCACTTCTGAAGAGGTATTTTCCTGTATAGAGAGCTTACACTTATGAATCTTACTTTGCGCAAAGCTAGAGGAGGGCCCAATTTGTTAGGAAGGAGCAACAGCTGATTCTTCAAAAGGAGCAGTTTAGTAATGTCTGTCCATTTAATTTGTTTCTCCACCTCTTCACTTGGTGGTGACCAGAATGTTATGAGTCTAAGACTCTTAAGATCGATTGCATTTCTAAACAACAATCCTAGACTACATATTTCTGCATAAATGTGATGGCAGAGAAAAGGTTGAAAAGGCATATGAGGAATATTTTGTTGAAACACAAACTAATCCATCTTTGTGCCATGGGACTTGAGGAGAGAAAGGGAAGGGAGTTTAGTATAACCATCTACAGCTGAAGAGAAATCCCAATATTAGAGACCCGGCTGAGAAATGTGGACACGGGCTTCCCAGGCTTTCACTTCGCTCTACTGAGAGCCATATAGCCCAGCAGGTAGGAAAGAGGTGCTTAGAAAGGTGAAGGTAAAAGACAGTCTTGAAGACAGGATAAAAATTGCTTGCCTAAATTACACATACCAATCTGTTACAGAATCCTGAAATACTCAAAGCTGTAAAGATAATACCAAACATTAAAGCCAAGTAGCAAGATGAAGCATCAGTAAATAAGTGTCAAAGAAACTGGATTATAAAATTAAACAGGTATAGATATATATTTTAATGTCTGCTAAATGTTTCTTTCAGGAAACATTAGGCACTAATAAAAAAGAGTGCCTTCAGGCTTCTGTAGCACTGGATACATCAAAGGGGGTTTTTACTAACAGTTTGGGGAGTTTATGCCTCTGGGTGCTACTGCTGTGATTTCAAAATAGAATTATCTGATGCTATGTGATTTCTTGAATCATTAGTTTTCCATCTCTTCTAACTTATTTTCCATCTTTCTTTTATTTATAGACACACATACTGATACAAGCTGCCACAAAGGAATAATGAAGAGACTCTTGGAAATAAAATATTACTTGATACTTTCTTAAAATGTATTAAATATATATATACACCCGACATGATTATCTAACATGATATTCTTGATTACTACTTGCATGCCAAATTCACCCCTAATATATATTGCAGGAGGTATTGCTGCATCCCTGCTCTGCTACACTATCATCACAAGACAAAGTTGTGCATTATACGTTGTTGTCTGACTTCTAAATACTCTAACAGGAATACCTATATCAGTTATTGAAATCAGTAAACATCACAAGTTTTTAAAACTACATAGAAAGCTGTGACATTGCACAGAACAGGGTCTTAAATTACTAAAATTAGAATTAAGATTCTGTCATTCTTTTCTAAATGACTTTTCCGTAAAAAACTTGACACAACTCCTGTTAAAAAAGTGTCAGAAAGGAAACACAATGATTAAATGAGTAAAGACGGTGGAATGTACACTTTAAAGACTTTTGAATACTGTGCTCCACAGTACTCCCATCTTGTCTCAACAATGCAGAAAGTTTTCCAATTATTCTTGACAGGAAGTGGACATGTAAAAAGTTGAGAAATTTCTACCTTTTTGTTTTTTTTGTGAATGTGGAATGAAGACCCTAGTCCTAAGTATAAAATGATCTGAACATCATCTAAAAGAAATATCTGCTACTGAACCAGGATTGATAGCCAAGAGGTAGCCCATGAGACTTAACACATGTAAACAGTATGGAAATGTCAATAAAATAACTTTTCTACTTCTGACTTATCAACAGTGCAAACTATTTCAGTAAAGCATTCCTTTCTGTCTCTAGTTTTGTAGTCTGCCAGAAAGTTAAAACTTGAAAAAAACCCTACATCACAAATTTATCAACACTTTTCTTATTTTCTTTGAAAAAGAAATTTTTGCTATTAAGCAGAAAATAATTTGATTTTCCATTCTTCAATTCCCAAGACACATTTAACTATATACCACTGATATATACAGAATAAGAATGCCTTCCTTTTGGGAAAAAAAAAAAATAATTGTCAAATCCTGCTGCCTCTTCCGAGTCAAAAAGAAAAAAAATTGGTCCTTGAATATCAAGGTTGGAAGGAAGCTTTGACTTATTTAAAGATACTTAGTCAACCTATAGGAATATATTATAATTTTTTCCATATTTGTTCCAAAACAAGGAATATGCATTTTTCTGAATAATCAATCTCATGCTGGTTCTGATCCAGCAACAGATTTTACATACAGTCTAACTTTAATCCCCAAGACCACAGAATTTATAAGAAGGCCTAAGCAGATTTAATTTCAGTCAACTGTGTACAATACAGACTATGACTGTGTGCAATTTTGCAATCTCATAGACTAGTTGAGACTCAGCTCATGTGACAAATTTCTTGTGAAATAAAAAAAAAAAAAGCAGGGCTTTGGGAAACAAATTATTTTGAAGACTGCATGGCTGCAACTGGACAACTGTTATCAAAAAGACATGGTGAAATAAAAAGGAACATTTAATGATTTCAAACTCAAGATTCTAATGAGAGGTGAATTATTCTTAAAAGAGACCAAGAGTGACATGCCTAGAACAAACATAAACTCTGACTTGAATGCAGTCAACCCTTGCGTGGCAAAAGCTTCCAACTGAGAAAGAACTGAAAAATGCAAGAGTGATAAGAACAAATCCCATGGACTTCAGCTACTTCTCAAACAAAGCATGAGACAGTAAGTGGGAAAGGCTACTGCTCAAGTGTTTTAGGCCTAAATTATATCAGTGCCTTTATATATCATCAATGGTACCCAAGACTGGAAATGTTGAGTAAAGACTGACAACTGCAGAATCTATCAATCTGTTGTTGATTTACTTGCCAAGCGGAGGTGGTGGCAGGTAAAAGAGGAGTTTGATACTTGCCTTCCATACTGCCAGGTGACCTTTTCTAATAATAGATCCATTCCTCTAATATCTCTACCATGTCCCTTTTATTTTTTTATAGAAATAATATTGGTTTTAATTGAAATACACAGTCTCAACTCTAAGGACAAATAATACAAAAAAATAAAAAGAAAAAAACAATATCACCCATACAGACACTAAAAATTTGTCCGCTGCCAGATTATTTTCACTATCTGTCCAATGCCATTTATCAAGATTCTGTAAATCCAGTTTTGGATATAAAAAAGAACGAACAATACTCTTAAGGCCACATACAGCTCATCTTAGACATCAGTTGGGACTTCATACTTGCTCTCCTTAATTTCTAGTCTGGGATCATGCTATACAAAGAGCCACTCGAGCCAACAGTACCATTTCCACTGCTGAAGTGTGTCTGAGAGATATTGCAGGGCTGCTAAGTTGTAGTATACATCAGAGGATTGGGAACAGCAGAATCAGAATAAAAAGTTAGGGAACAATGAATCAGGTAAAATTAAGGGCAGGAGGAAGAGCACGGAGAAACAATCAGATTTGGTCTTTCATTTAAATGTCACCATTGCCTGTTGTAACAGTAGTGTGGCTGCAGATGTGACTGTAAGGATCTAGGCAACATATGATTTGTAGCAGGAGGTAATACCTTTTATTAGAGCAACTAATGTAGAGAAGAGATAGACAAGCTTTTGGGCACATATGCCCTTCTCCAGGCTTGCTTCTCCTCCCAGACCTTGTCTATTTTATTTATTTTTGTCAGTTGATCAAACAGGTAAGTTTTGTGGCCTGACAACAGACCTGAAGAAGGGCATATGTGTCCAAAAAGTTTAAACATTTCTTTCTTCTACATCAGTTACTCTAATGAAAGGTATTACCCATCATTGTAAACCCTGCCTCAGTTCCTTTTCACATCCTGCACAAACTCTGAAAACTCCCTCGACTAATTCAGATGCAAGGGAAGAAATACCTGCTTCTCCTCTTGTCTCCACATTGTTTAGTCATGCAAAGACCAGAATCCAAAGTACCAAAATGCTATAGGAAAACATACTGTCATGATACTTCCACTTTGACAAGCACCAGGAAGTACTAGAAGTCTCATGGGAAATGGTCTTCTCTCAAGATTTCCAAACTGATTTACAACTCGGGGACAATTAAACATTCTCATCTTCGTTAGCAATAAGTACCAAAACACACAAACAGCTGAAGATTCTTCTAACTTTAGTAAGAAAATAGACAAGATTCTAGTCTTTCATTTGTCTCCTCAGTGCCTTACAATGGCTAGTCTACATCATAATCGATAATGACTTAAAATCTGAATATAGTTTGAATGAAAGCATTTCAAAGCTCACAGGGCTCTGTTCCCAATAAGTCTGGTCTCTATATAATGAAATGCATTCTTTCTGGCCTAATACTACAGACTTGGCAAAAGAAATGCCTTTGGTATGAGCAAAAATTCCAAACTTGAATCTTGCAATTGCCCCTTCTAAAGGGTCATTTATTGTGCATGTTGTTTATCAGCATGTGTCTGAAATGAATGCTGCTTCAATGCAAAGCAACAGGAGGTCACATTATAATTGGAATGCAATCAGTAGAATTGGTTATGACTTGGTTTCCTTTCTAAAATGACAATCTCTGCCACATCTGCTATTATATTAATGTTTTCTGCATTACTAAAAAGGAGAAGAAGAAAAAAAAATCCTCTCCAGTGAGCAGCTGATATAGTTTTCTTTAACTAAAAGATCACATGAGCTAATCAAGACCCAAACAGTTCACCTTTAAAATACCAAACCATCTGGCTGGCTGTCCCATGATAAATCTTAATGATAAATGTCTTCATTTTGATCTTACAAAGGAACCACAGACCTGCTCAGTTTTGGCACAGCTGAAAACACACTGGCAACAGTAGAATAGAACTCAGATGTCCAAAATACAGAAGTAAATCATTTTGACCTGCAGGGCGCAGTATTAGAGAAAACCCAATTGCAACAACAACAACAACAACAACAACAAACGAGGTTTGGACTCATCTGAATTCCTCTCCAGAGAGAGACATTTTAAAAAAAAAATTTTAAAAAAATTCTTTACTGCATTCTACCAGATATACAGCTTTAGATAAGTTTGCTGATGTGCAACTAGAGGTCCTGAGTTTTCCAAAGAAGCCTTTGTAGCATGTTTTTTGTTGTTTACTTTGGGGGGGAGGGGATTGATTGGTTTGTTTTTATCTCTACAATTCCATCTTCATCCAGACAAAGCAGAAAGCTTGAAATGAGCACAATAGAAATTATGACATCCTTTGATAACTCAATTCATATTTTGTCAGTGTGTCATGATTATTAAGGATAGATTAGACTGGAAAATCTGAGGGGTTATGGCAAAGACAATAATAAAAACAGGTCTAATTTTATGCAGATAAGAAGTCACATAAACTTCACCATATCTGAGCATAAAAGTTCCACACTTACTCAAAGATACAAACCCAAGTTTTGGTATAAAATTTGTATTAATTTTCTCATGCCAACGTTTCTAATATAGAAAAGCACAAATAGTGAACCTTCTATTCACTCCAATTGGTGACACCTAAAAATGTCAAATGCGCCTCAACCAAGCAGGGGGCACTTTTAATTAAATTTTTTAAAACCCAAAAACTTAAAAAGAAAAATCTTCTGAGGACATGATCCAAAGTCTGGTAAACTGCAGCAAATGAGAATAAAATCTTTTAATCTTTCACCATTTTCACCAACATTTATTGTGTTCCTATAGTTTGCAAAGGGTATTCCTCTTCCTTTTCATTGTTTAGCCAAACAAGATAGGAACTATAAATAATTTCTCAGAACTTCTCTCTGTAACATTTCAGGCATTTAAGTGGTCAGCTCCGAATTCCCTCTCCCTTACATATTGACCTTTGCTGGCTAAAGTCCATTTCAATGTAAAGGTTCTGTAACCAAATTTAGAAGGCTTTTCTCCAGGTAATAACATTGCAGCTTTTCCCAGTACTCAGCTTCTGCTTTTACTTCACTCAATTTCTTTCCATTTCCTCATTGTACATACCACAGACAATCATCCCAGTGATAATTCTGTCTCCTTTCACTAGACAGTTACAGACACTTTTCTGGCCAGTGATACACATTATTTTCACCCTTCTTCAAGAGTTCTCTCTGGTAGGCCCTGCATTATTTTCTTTTTCACTTATTCCACATCTGTTTCTGGATATTAATTCTATTTTTCTCATTCCATTCTACTGTTCAGCTATTCATCTGACTGAAGGACGTAGAGGATTCTTCTATGTCCTTGCTTTATATATAGAGTACTTAATTACTCACAAATGCATTGCCTTCTATCTAACTAATGCTCTTCCTGTTGCTTAGGAAAGATATATCAAGTATCTTGTGTTTAACTCTTCTTTTTGTGCAAAGGCAATTTTTCTAGACATCTGGCCATTTTCATTACCATATATTGAATTCCTAACAGTCTACAGATATCTTTCAAACAAGTTACTGCAACATTCAGACCTCTCAGAGACACTTACGGACAGTAATAAAGGGGTTACACATGTCCAGTCCCCAACTCATCTGCTTTTATTTTCCAGCCCTCTCATATCATAAACTTCTAATTTTCCTGTTCACTCTCACATATATCAGTGGGTGTCATGACACATACATATGCTTTCTAGGTTTGTCTCTGTGAATCTATTTAAACCATTCACTTTCTCCTAAAATTTTAGCTTGCATTGTTTTCAAGAGTAATTCTATTTTTGCCTGTTTAGTTACCCTATGTCCTCACAAATAATTTTCCCCATCATCAATAAAAAAATCATAAGAGGCTCCTAGCATCACTCAAATCTTGCACTAAGGGATAAAAGAGATGGAACTAGTACAGGGTCTGGCAGACACAAACAGAGAAGCAGAGCTACAGGACTGGACTAAGCAAATACCATCAAGACAAAAGGTTGGGAGGCAAATCCAAAAGGCCCGTAACTAAAAAAAAAAAAGGGTAGTCTGCACTACTTTGGCAGTCAGAAATACTGAAATAAGTATATGGGAAAGGACAAGTGCGCAGAAAATTTAGGCAGCATCTAGGATTTCACAAGATGATCCATTCACATTCCCATCATTTATTTCTACTTTTCCTTTGGATCCAAATGAAGAAGTCAACATGCATTTCACATTCAATCCATGTTCATCAGAATGATATCCAAGCCATCCAGCAGGAAGCACATAACTTCAGTCAAACTATGATATTATTTTACTTCTTTCTTTATAGGTACTCTCGTTCTGGGAATTGCGTCCTGCAGAAGATAGTATAGAATTGAATCACAGCTCTTTCATTGCTCAATTTGAATTTCATGGTGTATGCCATGTGGGTAAATACCTAACATCTCAGAAAATTACAATGGGATAACTCCTTAGGAAGATTAAGTCATTACCCTGTTCCAGTGATTACAGCATGCCTGTGAAAGCTGTAATCCAAATGGGAAGACACTTTTTCCTCAGCAATTACTAGACTATAAAGAGACAGGAGATCAATGTTTGTATGGATGCTCTTTTATAAAATTTACATTTTTATCTTATTGTAAAGACCTGTGCTTTTTCATTTGCTTCAGAATCTAACCTAACTCTTAGTATCCAAACTATATTATACCTTATAGATAGACTTCTGAATATCTTATGAAATGCTCAATACATTGCATCTTTTATAAGCATCATTACTTGAAAGTGGGAAAAATTATTAGTGAAATATAGAACTCTCTTTTTTTTTTCCTACTTGCAGCTAACAAATTCCATTTACTGAAATATCTACTGTAAGACTTTCACTAATATTTGATCACTTCATGGTCAATCCATCCTTCTAGCAGTTCTCTAAAAATCCAGAGGAATGAATGACAGAATTAACTACACGACAGAATATAGTTTAGACCACAAAAAAAAAGAGATTAAATAAATCCCTAGGGGAAAAAAAACAAACACCAAAACAACAACAACCAAAACAAAACAAAACAGCTCAGCATTTAGAGCTGAAGGTTAATTTTCACTTTTTGTTCCACCAAGACCTAAAAGTTCTTTACCAAAGTCTTTGCTGGACTAGAACTGAACACAACAGCTGGAACAGCTATATGAGGTAAAACATCACTTCTCTGACTACAAAACACACCATCAGTAGTACTAATTTCTTGAGTGGTCTAAACCTAAACTTATTTATGTTTATTATCTATTATAAAATCCAATATGAATGTAATTTCCTTTCACAGTGTACGTGAATATAATTTCCTTTCATGGTATACTGACTACTGTTAGTAGATGGACAGCCAACTAGTTGTTATACTATTATAGGCAGAACGTATGTGAAATTGCCCTTAGCTTAATACCCTTAAGGAGGTAAAAGCCAAAGCAAATTGTAAACATTGGTACTGTAACTCAGAAATAACTTTAACCAAAAACATAACGCCCAGCAAATCCCCAAATGGTGGTTAAAAAGATTTTTTTTTTTTTTTTTACTGTGATAAAAGAAAAAAGTCAAGAACTTTTTTCTTTATTCAAATGATGCTTGGGTATGATAAAGTTCTTACATACCTAGGGTATTTTCAAGATTGAGAAAGATCTCTTCAAACGTTTGGAAGATAACCTTGGAATTTTAGCAAGGAAACATTAGCAAGCCAACAGTTTAAAAAGTTCCATATCAATTTTATGTTATTCCAAAATAAATTTTTACCATTTATTAGTTTCATTGCTTTAAATCTTCATCATTAAATTTTTAATGCTACTGAACTTGATTTTATTGTATTTAATGTTTTAAGAGCTTACTATAATTAAATCTTCAATAGTTTTTAAAGTTTCAAACACTACATCAGAATATTCATTTTAAGATGGAAAATGAGGACACTAAATATATTCCTAGAAAGTTCAGCTTTTATTCACTCCCTAAACCAGGAGTACTCATCCAGCTTTTCTGTGGCAGCAGTTAGCCCTAGCTTGATCAAGTTCTCCGTTGAGTGACCGGACCTACAGCACAGAGTATGGTAAGTTGATCTGCACATGAGCAGCAGGTCCTGGTTTGGAGTGTTAACTTTATAGCACATTTACACAGCTAAGTCTTTGCCCATTCCTGAAGGGCTCATGGGAAAAAGACTAGCCAGGGACGTGCTGTCACTGCCAGAAAAATTCACCAGGGCTACAGCGTATTCCCCCGCCAGTGTTGGAGGGGCTCCTGAGAAAGGCAGCAGCAGCCAGAAACAGAGCAGAGGATGGACAAACTGACCTAGTGGGCCACAGGTGGCTGAAGGCACCATTTGGGTAGCCCTGCTGGAAACCATAAAACTCTCTAAACTTCGTGGAATAAACACTATTACATTCACAGGGGAATGTATCACACTACCTTTATCCTAGATGTTGCTATCTATTTCAGATCAAGCAGGGAAAGGTATATAATGTCATTGATGAGTTATATACAGATCAAGAACATAAACAACTGGTAATAAATGTCATCCTTAATCACACTGTTTTTCCATTTGTTTCTTGTAAGTATGCATGCTGGAAAGAGCACAACCCACCCCTGGAGTTATCTCTGTTCTGCTGCCTGCAGATGTTCGCAGAAAGTTTCTCCTCATTTACTAGTGGTGGTGGCTGCAGTATGGTTTGAAACCAGAAATGCCTCATTTGTCCATTCTCTCTTTGAAAAGTGCTAGTCATAGGTCCTGCTTAGCTAGATGATAGAAGTTGATAATCCTTTCTGGAATGTCACGCTTAATACCTGTGATAACCACTAAATTCCGAGGAGATTAGCACTGTAGAATCCACTAAAAGAAAACTTTGCCACTGCAAGAGGGAAGCCCAAGGATAAAATTAATAAAACTATATAGGAGTATTTTGTAAAATCATCAATTTTTACTCTAATGCATGTTTCCTATCAGCAAGCTTCTAATAAGCTTTCACACAGGTGAAAAGGAAATTTCTACCAAATGATGCAGTGTTTTCTAAAAATGTGTTATTTGCAGTAGTGCAGAATAGTCAAAATACTAGTTAGTCTTGTAAGAGATCAGCAGTCATGGAATCCGTAGTGACCATGCTGCTGTGTAAGAATTTGCAGTCTAAAAGGACTATAATATACCTATTGATTTCATGTTCTTCTCAAAACAGTCAATATATTGGCTATATTCTTCATATTGACACATTGATAGCAAACTAATCTCGAGGACAGAATTATTAATTTCTTCAGAAGGTAGTTCAGATGAGTCAGCTCAGGCAAAATGTTCAGAGAGAGACTAAGCGCCTGAGAATGTAAGTCTCAGAGGGATGGCCTAATGGATACGATTCCACAGGGACAGTTTCTGACCACTGTCAGATCACATTGCATATCACAGTGGTGTTGTTTCCAAATCTTCCTAGAAGAAAAACATTGCCATTTGAAACAGATAGGGAAAATCCAGGATACAGTGTCAGAGCCCAAAGGGATGAGACACAAGCATTAAGCTTTGGTCTAACAACGGCGGAAGGAAAAAAAACCACAAAAAAAACCCAACAGATCTGTTGGAATACACTAATTCACTTCATTAAGTGGAATGATGGGAGGAAATCTTCATTCTGTTTCATAGATTTCAAGGAGAAGGAATGTGAAACCATAGATAAATTTATCCTTTCAAACGTGTTTATTGAAGGTAAATATATTCATCTTTTATAGTCTAAGGGGTACATTTTTAAGGTTCATATTAGTAAGGCAGAAGTGTCTTCATGCAGCTAGATATCTTAACCAAGACAATTCCATGCTATGGAAACAGTAACAGCATACAAAACTACAGGTGGGATAACAGGAATTATCTGAATATGGATATTCCAGAATGGATACAGAACATGGAAACAGTTGTTCACGTGACAATTCAGACCAATATTGTGGAAATTTTATGAGAGGGATAAACATATGACATTCCCATCAAATAACAAGGTGAAATTAAAAACATTTTGGAGTAAATTTCAAAAAATAATTCATGTAATTTTGAAATCAAATCCAACCCATTATTCAGCCTAAAATCTCACTGTGTTAATTTAAAAACAAATACCAGCCACCCAAGATACTTCACCATATCCAAATCTTAGCAGCCAATATAGGAAACCCTGTTGGCAAGCCACAAGGAAGCAAACTTATATGCCAAGGACTGTGAACATTACGAGACTGTAAATGTCCACTAAATCTTCTAATTAATTTACATTTGGATCCTGCTTCTCAATATATTGTTGAAAATGTTGACCTTTCGATTGCACAATTCCTTGTACCATAGACCACTTAATTATGGTTGTGCAGAGGCAAGAAGGAAGACTGATAGTACAGTGTGTATGTACCTCATGATACTATTAGTTGTAGTAGTAAATACATATTAGATCATTATGCAAAGGCTTCCAGACAGGAATGGCAAGATGTGGGAGAACCAAATCAGAAATGGAAGGAAAAAGACTCTCTTATGAAAGATTACTGACATTTTGCCACTAATTAGTAATGTGAAAACATTCTGCTGGAGTCCACAATAACAATATAGAACTCCCTGTTTTTGTTTGTTTGTTTTTTTTAATACACTGGATTAAAATTTAATGCCTAGAAGAAAAGTTCTTCCTGAACAGAAATCAGATCTCTCCAAATTTTTGTCTCTTCCTTGCAGTTTAATAACCCAGTTTAGTATATCCTGAACTTATTGATGGAAACTTATGTTAGAAATATTGGCCAGTATAAAGCCAAGATTTCCTATAACGTCCCAAATTAGTTGGCTACCACAGGTTTATGGATTATTAATGCATCTCCTGTTGGCATTCTGCCTTATACCATTTTTCACTGAAATATTAAACCAAATTCAATCTTTTCTAGATTTTTAGTAACATAAAGCTTGCAAACAGCATTAACCCCTGTTCCAATAAATAGTCTCTCATTCAATAAGTCTTTTAGGCACATGCTTAAAACCATCCATATTCAGCAAAAGACAAAAGCACGTAATGGAATTTAAGTGACAGTTCAGATGTTTTGCTGGGTTAGGGTAAGTAATATAATTGATTCTATTAAATAAAAAAAAACCCTTCACAATAAGCAGGATCAGTTTTTACATAATTATGTTTACAGTAGTAAACTGAATTAAGATTTTTTTTATTGGAATAAATAATTTAAATAATTAAGCATAAACATTCATAACTGATTTTTTGCAACAAGGAATTAAGACTTTTCTTGTCATTCAGAAAAAGATGTAGAATTGAATAGTAGGTGGGAATTCTTCCTAATAGCTAAATTCACTGTTAAAAAAAAAATCTTAAATTTACAATGAAAATTCTTTTTTTTGTTGTTGGAAGTGTTACTAAGGTTTCTGGATCATTAAAAAGGACAATTATATTCAACAGAAGTAAGCATCTATTTTTTATTTTTTTAACAGAGTGCCTGAAGAGGTTAAATACCACAATAGAGTTCACACACATTACGTTAAATAAACACACCTGCAGCACTTAGCCTCTCATGAAAGGCCCAGTAAAGTACTAATATAGTTACTGAAATATTTAATGATAACACTTAATAAATCTTTCCCACCATTTTTACGCTCCCATTTTTGTTCTTATGCAATAATTATTATTTTATAGTTTACAATTAGAAACTACAATATATTTTATAAATATTAGCATTTTTCCTCTTTCCTCTTCAAAAATTTGAAGATACTACCACACAGTTTAGAGGGGTTCAATCACTACCCTAACAATCTCTCCCTGTTGAAACAAAAAGGCAGCAACATTCCTTCCAGATGTGCAATAAGAAGAGTCACTCTGTTCCCAGAGGATGCAAGAACTCTTAGAATTTCAAAGGCTGATGCCAAGAAGCCCTGCCAGATACAGTTCACAAAAAATGTTTGATGAATTACTATGGTGAGCATCAACTTTTCAGATAAATGACTGAAAATAAACTAGTTTATATCTCAATGGAGAGGATAAATTTCCTTTTTGCTTTGGGAACTTGAAGTATGGAGAAAGCTGTTGACCATTCCACCTCTAACTGAACTAACAACATTTTACTAAAAATGTGTTGCTTTCCAAGTTTCCTTTCACTGTGGCTCAATAAATTTAGTCAGAGAGAAAGATGTTCACAAAAATTCTTACACAACAGTGTAACAACCAAGTGATTTGTAGACTGCCTGAATCTGTATAGAAGATTGAAAACACTTATCTGCTATGTTAAACACAACTAACTTACAAATTCTATAAACTTCCAGAATGACAAGAAAGGAAGCTGCAAAATGCAGTTCCAGTGTTGATTAGCACATACAGACTCCACTACATTATAAAGAAATCTGATTACAACATGGGCTGTGAATAAATATTGACATGGATGAGCAGTACTTAAAAATCAGCAGTGTAGCAATTTTTATTGGACAAATTCTTCTGTGATAAAGCAGAAGCAACAAGTAAGGCCACACATTGGACAGAAGCTTTTAATTCCTCAACTATGAAAGGTGATCTTATACTTTCTCCTACAGTTGAGAGTATAGGAAAAGCTAACCTTCACTCTGTAGCCCAAAGCACCTACATGCAATAACATGCCTCGAAGGGAAGACAGACACGAAGTATTTTTCTTTTTGACTGACAAGGATAAGGTAAGAGAGAACTTTCAAGATTGTTATAAGAACTGGCCAGCAATCACATGGATTCATTTTGCATGTCTACAGTGATCAGAAATGATTTCTTATTGAACAGAACTGAAATAATTACAACTGCTCAGAACGGATTTCAAAATGGCATTATCAGCTATGAAAGAGTCAGAAGCAATATAAAAAAAAAATATATGCTCAAGGACAATTTGAACATAAAATACTTCTTCAAAGTAGTGCATGCTTTTTATGACTTCTGCCTTCATCTTCCTCCTCTTGTCCCCTTCGTGCTCCTAAATATTTCTGGGACTATTCAAATGACTTAAAACAAATAAAGTTCATGCACAAGAAACTCTTTTGGCTAAAAACATGAGGGCTTATTACCACATTTCTTTACTGGCACAAAATCTGAGAAAAGCCTCAAGGTGCAAATGATCTGCAGTCTATTTAACATCATGGTTATTTATTTTTATGGGCACACATTATTACTCTTTACCCTAAATTATAGGTACATTCCTGGCTCCATTTCCCACTGTTCTGTAATCTTTATAATAATGCAGTTTTTCAGATTTCCAAATCCTCCTCAATACCTCATCAATCAAAAATGCATGTAACATCCACTAGTTGTTATACTGGGCAGAGACAGCAAACCATGGAACCATAGCCTGGACCCTAGATAAAGACCTTACTCATATCCCAGGGCTGGGATATATGCCACGGCTTGGGTAGCATTTACTAAGAAAACCTGTTTTTCAATATCTTAAACAGAGTCTATGCATACAAACTGATACGCACTGAATTAGCGTTTAAATACCACAGTTCCTATTTTATTATGGATTATGTGCTGAACTAGTTCTGTCAAGTTTAGAACAGTATGCCATAATTTTGACTAAATCTAAGCACATGCATCTTTTTCCATGGAAACAGTATTACAAGTATGCCTATTTCTCCTGTCACAGAAAATTTTCATGAATATTTTGATAAACAGCTGTTACGCTATAGTAGTTTATAGCCATAATAGCATCAGCTTCAGCAAAGAAATGACACAGCATCAGAAGTGATCACATAACACTTAATTATTTTTGTGAACAACTTCGAAAAGTATAGTGTGGATCATTTCAATTTTTAGGTTTACTGGACAGGAAAAAACTCGTGCTTTGATGAAAAAGCCCTTGCCTTGCTCATCTGCTACCCATTAAAGCTGAGCTGGGCTGCTGTCACTCTCTTCACAACACCTTTAGAGAAGAGTGAGTTTGAACAGACTAAATGATATGACATTGCTCCCTTCCTCAAACTGTGTTTTGTAATTGCTGAAAAGAAAGGCTGTTACAAAAAGAGGGATCCTTTAGTAAAATAAAAACTCTTTTTAATGACACTATATCACATATGCAAATTAAAGCCCTTTATTAAAATGCAAATCGTACACCACCAAAAAACCCCCAACAAGCTGCTACAGATGAGGTTCTCCTAGAAAGATCTATATGATTTAGAAGAAACCAACCTCTATAGGCTACCATGAAAATTGTACCCTATCTGCATTGAAGGCTTGACATGTTCAGGAGGATAACGATGTCAGATGCCCAGCGTTGTTAATACTTACCTGCCTGTCTACATCCCCTCTTACCTGTTTCTTTTATTTATTTTATACTCCACAAGATTTATTCATCAGGATTAACAAATACATATTGAACTACACAGGCTGCAATGACTATACAGTGCTTCTGACCATGCTTAATATGCTCATTTTATCCTGTGGGAAGTTTAAAATATGTACAAATAAATTACCAGATTGCAAAAACAGAAGGTAAGTGACATGGGAAAGTCAGAATGATCCAGACAGAAGAACTAACTCTTGATACCATGCAAACAAGCACTTCATAGACAGCAGTGATAAAGGACATATCATTAAAATGATCTAAGATACATGTATGCCTTTGACGTAAACATTTGTATTGGATGGGGTGTTCTAGTTATTAAATCCACGGACCAAGAATTAGGATACCTAAGTCCATACAGTGCCACAGACATTTTGCTTAACCACTGTACACGGTGCTTTCTGCCTCACCTTCTCAAATATAAAAGTAAGGAAAACAGTATTTTCTTTCTTTTATTCACTGCTTATTTTGTCCATTTAACTAAGTAAATCCACTGGGCCATGTATAACTTCTTGTTACACATGTGCTTGACAATGGGCCCATAAAAGATTTCATGATACTCAAATAAGGTGACAATATAGCTGTGAGAGAAAACCACTCTTGTTTATACATTCAAAAGGAGAAAGCATAACGTCCTCAAGAACAGTAAAGGAAACATAGTAGTACCCAAAACCCTCAACTTTTCTCCAAAGCAGCATATATGGCATTAAAATTCTTCCTGTGTTTCAGTAAAACAGTAATGGCCAGCATTGAGTTTTCAGCAGACATGCCATTTACATCAGTAGCAGATAAAAATAAAGAAAGAAAATGAAACTTGGTAAGTTCCGCAATAATCCTGCTATGAAAAGCAGCATAAATTCCTTTGTTTGTTTTCTCATAGAACCACGTTTCTGATGTTAAAAAAAAGGGGTAAAATGGAAAGACAAAAAAGGCAGCAATTCTCTCATGAGCTTCAGTAAGTAACCCTTCCCTATTACTCTCACATGAGTCGAGGATGCATATGATGTGTTATTACCACACAAGTGTTCAGATAGATTCTGAGCCACGGTGGGTTGAAGTCAAGAAAAGGAAACGCATCCCATGAGCAGAATTACTAAATCTTTCTCTAAACAAAAACAAAGACTGGAGACGGCAGGTGCCAGACCCTTTTTTAATTGTGCCCCAAGGCTCCAAAGCTCCCTGCCTTATGACATTAGATCAAGCTCCCTTCTTTCTCTGCTTTCAGAATTCCCATTCTTTCAAGCTTTTTCACTTGCTTAGCCAAGCTCCACAGATTATTGCATTGTAAGTGCCCAGAGACACTCTACATAAAAGATACTTCATAAATGCAGATTGCTTTGTTAATCAGAATCTCTTCACTCTCTCTGGCTCGTTAGCCAAAGCAGCTTTTCAAGCCTTTCCCAGTGTTGCTAGTTTTTCTCTTTTTTATGCCCCCCCTCCTTTTCTTTATTAAGCATCAAGGCAACTACATATGAAAAAATGAACTTTAAAAACTTAATTCAGCTATGCAAAAAAGCATAGGAAAATGTAGGAGGAGGCTTTAAATCAGTTAGAAGAGGCTTTATAATTGCTCAAAAGCACACCCAAATTCATCACATGCAACCCTATTATTTCCTGGGTCATACAAGCAATCTGTGGGATTATCCTTAAAGTTCCTCTGCCTTTACGTACTCATATGTAATTTCTTTTATGTTTGTATGAGATAACACTCAATTCTGCTTGTCTAGGCTTCTCACAGGGTATTAGAGTTACATGAGGGAAAATGTAAAAAGCATGAGTTGACTAATGAAATCTGTGAGAGAGCGCTTTTTTGTCTAAATATTGGAGTGATTGTCAAGGAGACAGAAGCTCTGACCGTACTTCATCTTCAAATTATGACTGTCATTGTTCATAGACTAAAAGAAATCTGACAGCCATCCTAAGATTTAAGATTCATAAGTATCTTCTCAATGACATATTTCAGTGCATTTGATTACTGAAATTACAATATGATCTATTTCACGCTGCTCCCCTCCCCCTTCTAATTTAAACATGTTATCTATCAAGCTCTCATTAAATAGGTTAAATCTCATCAAGCTGCTCTTAGGCATCTCCAAGGCTATTTCCAAATCAAGAATCACCAAAATATTAGTACTGATGATGATAAATCAAAACATTTGAACTACTTTAAAAGAGAAGCAGAAAGTTTGCATATGTCTTGGATAGAATTCACCCATAAGCTTCCATTTATTCTGTTGCCATGTAGGGCTTGACAAACAAGATCTAAATACCCAAGATCAATATTTGGATGAAGGCTTCCTAGTATCTTTCTAGGCACTACAGGAAAAGTTCACACTTATGAAGAAGTAAATCTCCTACTGAGTTACTCTCCTAATATACTGTCAGCAAACTTTTAAGCTACTTGGGGTTACGCTTTAGGATGTAATACAAAACTGACATATTGTCTAGCTATGATGCTCAGAAATCTGTGGCCAGCTGACTATGTTTTACCTATAGGGAAAGGAATATTTAGATGCTTCCACACTGACCTAAATTTGCTCCCAAGATGCCTGAGCTTAGTAGTAAGGAATATAGCTGTAGCTGAGTGAGTAGGCAGGGAAGCTCTATGGAGATGAAGGTACTTTCCTTGGAAGCTCAGCAGACAGTGGCTGACTAATACAGAGCACATATGCATACATAGCACCTCTCATCCTCAAAGATTTTAAATTAATAGTACACAAATACTGCTCAGCAGTTGATTTGGAATGAACTTATGTGAAGTATCAATGCAGCAATAACTCATTACATATGACATCATAACCTCTACATGTACATGTATCTTGTTTCCCCCCTCCCTCAACATTTCATTACCCTGCAAGTGGAGACTTGGCTGAAAATCTGAAAGGCCTCATCATATATCCAGCCATATGTGCATGGCTAAAACACCTGCAGGCAGTTTTAAAGCACAGAGATGCCTAGCATGTGTATGGATTTCCTCCCCATAATCTGTGTAGGTTTAATTAGAGCCAGGGGGAGAAACTGCCTAAAGATTCCCCTCTTGTATTAACATATTTGCTTCCAACACAGTACTTCTAACTACAGATCAGAGAAACCATTCCCTAGACTGACTGAAAAATCTTTTGTATTAAGCTTATGAAATCTGGGAATCAACAAGAAACAAAAATCAGATGTTTTCTTCTATTAGGAAATAATAGAATAGTATTAAAAAAAAATTTATCTCAAATTCCATAAATTAGGGCAGTTCAAAACACCTACAAACTGGTATTAAATAGTTTGCTTTGGAACTTAAGAAAAACTCTTCCAAACCCCTGAAGAAAAAACAACAACAACAAAACAAGTGAAAACTTAAGATAAGGAATGCACTAGTTCTTTTACTTAAAAAGCATAAATGTTAGCTCAACTATCCTTATTTTAGTTTTTGCTTTGCATTTCACTCTTTGCTCCACCACCATACTTAAAAATACTTACAATGAAAGGTAAAGTGAGTTTGAACTTTACAGATCAAAATTATTAGAACTTGGTGTTGTGCCTTTATTTATTTAAAAGTACTTTCTGAAGAAGGAACCAGTTAAAATTCAGTGTTATCAGAATAATTGTTTGCATCTTAAATAACTCCTATAACATCAATCAAAATAGTTATATAGATTTTAAAACTGGGTTCCTTAGTGTCAAGGCCTCATTTTATGAATCAGATGCTGTTTGCCTTCTCAAACTGTCTACATGGGATTGAAGTAGTGCACAACTTTTTAAGCTTAGAAACTGGCATCTTCTGAAATTTCTGCAGAATAGCTCTATGTTTCGTCTCCCACATACACAAGAACAAATCCTGAACAACCTCCAGAACTTCATGGTAGCAGTATTAATGCTTCACCTTTCCTTCCTGTGGCAGTGAAAAAAAGAACGACAGAGTAAGATTCAACTCCCTGGTGAAACACTTTAGCTTCTTTCAGGGGTATGTTGACAAGGAATGATTTTAGATCCTAAATATTCATCTGTTCAGGAAAATACTCTGTCTATGCAGGATGGATGGTTTAAGGTTACAAGTGCATTCCTGCTTGTGCCTTTTCTTACATGGATCTCCCACTCAGCACATTTGTAGCTACTGTATCAGCCACAGCAAGGTGGCATCTATTCTCACTGACCAAGTCACCACTAGAACTCTTAAGTTTTCTTTGTAATCTACAGAACATACCTGCACTTTGCATTTTTTCTTCATTGATTTACCAAGCTACAATTCATATTTTAGCTTCTCATGGGAACTTTTTCTGCCTGAATGATGTTTTCTGTATCTCCTAAATGAATGCCATTTACAAGTCTTGCAATCTATTTTAACTAGTTCACTTCATACAGATCTGAATAGCTATCTTCCCTAAACATGCAGACAGCAGAAAAAAAACACATAAAGATTGGCAGAATAAGAGAATTTACAGACATTAACAATATTTCAAGCACTCCCTCCTTTGTAGCATCTCTTGATGTTCTAATTCTGCTCATTTGTGGGACCACTGAATAAAACCATTATACTCCTTTATTGCAAACAGATTTTTCAACACACACACACAAAAAATCAGCTGACAGCTTCACTTTATTATTAAACTCATCTTGGTAAAGGGATTACTTTTTGTAATGACAGAGTGGAACAAAAGTGAAAAGAAAGCAGTGCAATGATTAACAGTTAGGAGAGGGACTCCTTCAGCTATCTTCCACTTTTCTACTGTCATTGTTATCTAGCATCAGATTACAGGGCAGAGGCAAACTTTACATCCACAATTAGCAGTTGAGTGGATGTCTACATATCCCCTTTTTACCTTACTGTAATTTCACCTGTTATTTCTTTTTCTTGACACATCATGTACTTTACATCAGTAATGGTTGGCATGAGAGAGCACAAATTGCTTCTGAATGATCTAATAGCTTATATTTAATCTATTTATAATAAAGTTGCTCACTCTTTTCCCCTCATGGAATTTATCATTCGCTACCTTTAAGAAGAAAGGCACAATATGCCAACTTAATTAAATGGGTGGGTTTGGGAGCAGCGGTGGGGTGCATTAGGTTGATTTGGGGTGGGATTGTTTGCCAACCTTTCTGCTTTAAAATAGACTCCAGCTCTTCCATCATGGCCCAAGGGATTATTTACACTGAGCCTGCTCCTTTTATTTCATGGAAACAAAAATTACTTAAGACAGGCTGCTCCCACTCACAGTTCAGCAAAAATACCATCTGGGAGTTGCCTCCCTCCTATGAGGAAGAGGCAGAGTTGGGATAGATGCAGTTTTTCTAAGCACATCTCTGACTAAATACAGTGCTAAAGCTAATACAATTGCCACTACTGCAGCAGCTGGTAGTGAGGAAGCTAAGCTAGTGGGGGCAAATCTAGCACATTGGCATGGTAGTCCTGTAATTTCAGTACGCACATATTCTAACTCGACTCAGACAAGACAGGAACGCTAATTTAGTTCTCTATTAATTGTGAGAAGCCATGTCTACTACTACAAATGGTTTTGAAAGAACTAACTGGGGCCATGTGCTCTTTCCATGTCTCTGTATGTGACCCTATACTAAGCAAAAGTAAAAGAAAAAAATTCAGGGATTGTAGTGTTACATGGTCTTTAAGTAGACATCACAAGGGTTGCTTGCATCCCTCTCTGTATAGCATTCCTGTGAAAGGACTCTTACTCACTAGCCTTACATTTTTTCATCCTACTGTGCTAAATATCACCATTACATTTGGTAGGCATTCTAACAGAACTGCAATACAAATCTGTTTCACTTGAGAAGCAAAGCCTACGGTTCCTTAGGTTTTATAACATAGCGCTTAGTACAAATTTGCTGAATTTCTCCAGTGCTTCACTATGTGATTTTAGGAGTCTATTTTCCCCAGTGGCACGCAAGTACTAAAATTGCACTGCATTGCATTTTGCTCTCAGTAGGTGGGAAAGTGCATACTCAATGGGTTATTTTCCATTCTTTATTTCAGTTTTATGCAGCCACAGGTGGGGGGTCTTTCAGGTGGTTGCCTAGGTTTACTAGGCATTTTAGAGTCATAGATAAGCTTTCTTAAAAGGGTCTTAGAAAACATACCAATGTTGTCAATCATGCAGTAAAAGAATTTCATCCTGTGTAAATAGAAATAACTTTCAAAATCTCTGAAACTGTAAAAGGCAACACAATGAATATCAATGAAAAAGGGATCAGGCATCCTCTGTTTCGTAAGGGACACAAAACAATTTCAATTGTTTATACTTATTGTTTACCTCTCTGTCTCCTCCTTTCTTCTCTCCAGGTGTGATCTCTCTGCTTAAGGGCATACAGAGCTAATGAAGGATGTCATGGTACCTCCTATCATTTACTTTTCTAGCAGTAAGGCTACTAACAGACCACAAAAATATCACAAAACAGAAAAAAGAGGAAAGTTGTCAACCTACTTAACATTTGCTTTCAGAGCTCTGAAAGGAACTTTGATCAGCAAACATATCATTAGCTCGTGAATACAGATATTCATATCCTATAAAACGTTGACAGCTTTCTCTTCTTGCATAAGAACACACAATGAAATCATACAAAGATACCCCTTTCTTTCCTGAAGGCAAAATTAAAGAAAGGAACCTTCACCCACTCCCAGCACAGTACACACACTGAACAAAGAAATGCAAAATACATTGCATCTTTTTGGCTGTTCATAGTTTGGAAGAAATGTACATGTTATAGCAAGATATGCGCGATATAAAGAACCAACACACAAGGGCACAAAACAGTTTCATTGCTGTTATGCAGATGGCTGCCCTTCTGACTGTGCAGGAAATTTCTTCCCACCTCCCAGTTTTAAAGTAGTCTTTCACATGTATTCGCTATGTGGGAATTAGTGCTTTGTTTCTGATGACACCCATGTCCTCTTCATTCAGCTCAGTAACGCTAACCACAGGACAGCGGTCAAGGTCACATAAGCATCCTATCCTGCTAAGTAGTCTAAACCCTCAGAGAAACACAGCTCAGAATGGAATGTCCAAATAATTTTAATTATAAGCAATATGAAGAATTGTGAACAATATTCAGATGCAGTAGTACTTTCTGTATGTCATGTTCTTTTTCTCAATAGAGGGTTCAGCTATTTAGAAACTGAGATGTACAAACTCAAAAATAAGATTCTATGTCCCATATGTTCAAAGGCCTATATCTGTGCATCCAAAATGGTAGCAGTGCATTAGGCAAACTAGTTTTCATAAATAATAATCCTGGTCTGTAGTCTATTTTGTGACCATATAGCAATACCTCAGATGACAGCAAGCAGTTTTGCCTGCAAAAGCATCAAGAATCTCCTGAAATTTTCCTAAAAAAATGCATTAAATGAAAGAATGAAAATTTACATTTTCATTACAGACTCTAAACACCATCTTTCATATTTCCAATATTTGATACATAGACTTTTCGCATGGGGCAGATATTTACTGCCACTGGAATTAAAACATGCTCATATGACAGAATATTCAAATGAAATGTACTGTAATTTTTTTTTTTTTTTAAACCAACAGTATAAAGCTTTATCTTGTCTGTGTACTACAGAACAGTACAGGCTGTATGGAATATAGCAACACGTGTCTATATGTTATTAAAAACAGTAAATTCCCATTTAAACAAGGGTTACAATCTGTGCACTAAACACTCATTAATGGTTATGAATCAAAATAAAGGGGGGGCCTTGTAGCAGGTGTGCATATCTATGAATTTCAATACATTGTAAAACTGTCTGTAGCCAACAGCTTCATCATTTGGCCTTTCTGAGCTTGGAGACAGGCAATTTTTCATGATTTTACTATTTCTGGCCAAACAAAAAGTTTTTAATTAAATATACCACATGATTCCAGATGTTTGTTTATTTGTTCCAATGAGGCTGTAAAAATGCCCAAACGATAAAATTGGAGGACTCCTGCAAAAACAGGCTAGGCTGGAGTGCTAACTAAACATAGGGGTCTCTCAGGAGACTCTGCACAGCACTCCATGTGCTTTCAACCTGATTTCTCTGGAAGGGCTGTAATACTGCGGCTCATGACTGGACTTCTTTATTGTAAAAGATTATAAAGCCAAGTGGCAAATTTACTAGATTTTTTTTTTTTTTAAATTGCCAGTTGCAGACTCATTGCATCATTAGTTCTCCTACATATCTAAAGAAGATTTTAGATGGGCTTATGGTTTTGGATCTCAAGTTTCCACTTATAGAAGCCAATGTTTTCTATGCTTTTCTGCCACTTTATAGTCACGTGGTTTGGAGCTTGAGCATTCTCATGGTTTCTTATTGCCAGCATGACAAAATGAGCTATGTTGTGAAACATCAGACACTTTCTAGTCTACCCAAAAATATGAAGTTACGGCTTTTTCCTCATTAATCATACTCCCTCTGATGTGACACTTGTATGGGTAACTGGGGCCCAGGCTGATAGGTTAGTTTTGGCAGATGTGGGAAAAGTTGCAATGAAAACCTCAGAAGTTATGGGAATAGTGACAAAAGTATGGAAAATGGTCAGGTCTTCAACAGTCAGATTGGGGAATGTGCACTGTGGAAAAATGAAAGTCTCTATAATATTTGGAAAAAAATGCTGACAATTTTGAAAGGCTGCCTGCCTGAATCTTAGACTCCTAATTCCCATTAGTTGCAGAATGGGAATTTTGTGCTCAACTCCTTAGATATTTAATAAAATTTTAATCCAAATTTGATTAACTACTTCATTACTCTCTTTTGTCTTTTAAAGTCTTGCTGCAGACAAACACCCATATTTTATTCCCACAGAGACATAGCACTCCAGGAAGTGATCCTCCTAGAACTTGCTTCTGGTCAGCTTGGTCACACCCCTTGGGTTCACTTGCAAACCACAGAACACAGAGAAAGCTCACAAATTAAAATATGCTGTCGCTTAAAACCAAATCTTAACTTTTCTGACCATCAAGAAAGACTTTGCACAAAACTGCAAGTCACTTTATATATCATCCCCAACTCATTCACCCCACCCTAGTTTCACATGACTAGTTGCTCTCATCATTCCAATATACAAGATAACAGTACATTTTTATGCTGAAGTTTTAATAATCTACAGTATCCTGATTCAAATCCAGCATTCCTTGTATACACAGACAAGAAATTATTGACCCTGTAAGTGACAAGAACATGAATCCAATGACCCAGAAAATGTATTTCTTGAACCATATTAGTCAAGGTCACACTCAAATCCAACCACAATTTATTCCACATTTAGGAAAGTCTTTGTGCTTTACAGAGAGACATGCAGGCACTGGCAGAGGCCATAACTAGTGAGCAAGTGAGTTAAATGGGTCCACAAAAGACCACAGCTATTGGTGGTGGTTCTATTTCAGTAAACAAATAGTTTAGGGCTTAGGAGAGGTACTACATGAGACCCTCTTTAATCTGCTCTTTCATTACTGCCCAGCAATAAACCACTCCACAGTTGAGAGCTGAATGGATCATGTGTACATGTACTAGTCCTCTCGATTCCTTTCAAAGGAATTTTTGACTGCATGTCAACTCATACAACCAGGACAGATGTCTAATGCATTTGCAGACTCGGGACAAGTACCAATACAGGTGGGCTTCGGTCATCAGGTGGACACATTTCATGGCAGTAAGCCTCTATAAGGAAATGTGCCTTCTAGCATTTCTCCCCACCTATGTTGTTTCACTCATCCCTTCTACCTATTCTTCTCCCAGCAAAGCAACCATATCAGAAAAAGTGAGCAGGCAGTAGAGAGCAGCCTGGAGGGGAAAAATCACAGTTTGAGGTATGAAATTAGCTGCACCACTGAAGAAACAGACATGAGTCAGTACCATTCATCTCATCTCCAAGTGTAAGGTTGGGCAGATCTATGGGCACAAGCAGAGGCCATCCAGCAGTGGCTGTGAGAAAGGCCTGGCCTGCCTTTCTCTCAACTGCACCAGAAACAGCTCACAACAGTTCTTTAAATATCTGACATTACCTTCTCACACCTCCAGACTGCAAGGACTCCAATCCACCTCTGACAGATTTTTCTCTTTCGAATCCCTTTAACTAAGGGAAACTAAGGCAGGAAAACAAAATCTTTTCTTAACCAAATCTTCCCTCACACTGGCACTCATCTTTACCACCACTTTACTTTCCACGCTTCTCCCATGTCTCTTGCGCTTCATTAATGTCCATTTCCCAAAGTGAAAAACAAAGCAAGGCACTAGAACCCAATTTCTCATTTCATACAGGCAAGCCAAATGAGATTTTTTTTCTTTTTTTTTTTTCTTTTTCATAACAGACTTCTTATTTTAGTTGTCTTCCACAGTGCCAAAAGAAGAGGATTTCCACCCACTCCCCTTGAGCCTAAGTCATGAGCACAGCACAGCTCACTGTTGGGACATATTTCCTGGCATTAATAGGAAATATCACAGCTTATTTTTGAGTGTTCCAGCCCCTGGAAAATATGATCTTGTCTGTTCCATGCTACTGTGAACTTTGTTTGTTTGTTTGTTTTAAGGTTATTCATCTCATGGTCAGAAGATCCTGGCCTAAGAGGTATGCAGTCTATCACTCACCGTAACAGCACGCAGCTTATAAACTATGGTATTTTCAAAGGACACCTCATGTAAACCAACAAAGAATGTCTCTCACTATTCACAGCATCTCTGCCTGGTATAGAGCTTCCATATATTTCATCTGCTTGCAGTTCTCTTATTCATCCTGTTCTTAGTTATTAGACAAGTTAAAGCACATACTACTTATATACATATATAGACACCTTTTGTTAAACAATTGTTGAAGACTCCTTAAATTAACTGAATGATAAAGTACTACCCACAGGTTTTCTATTATTATTATTCTTTTTGGACAGCATACAATGAGCTGATTTATGCAGATATACAGAAAAATCAATTGATAAGCATAAAGTGCAGTTCACATTAAGAAAACTAACTAATTATGATAAGTTGTTACATAAATTGCTTTGTGACTTTCCCAGCAATCAATTTCAAACTCTAAATAAGCTTCTGGCTTGAAAACACAATGAGTACCTAACAACTGTGTCAATAACAACAACAGAGAAGACTGCAATGATAATATAAACAGGATAATTATCTTTCTGGAAGTAAGTTTTTATGCAAACCGATTTACTTTTCTTTTTATGTCTGTGATTTAAAGACAGCATGGCTTTTCAGAGTGCATGTGTATTGAGTTGAAGTCTTCATAAAGAACTTTGTGTATTAACATTTATTGTTAAGAAGTGTGTGTCAATTTTGTAATTTTACTTCAGAAAGTTTAAAGTATTACCTTAAAATCCTAGACCCAATTCTTGAAGGATCGATAGATATTATTAGTTCCAGATGAACCCCAGAATATTTATTTCTAAAGTATAAGCAGGCTGGGCAAATTGAGGTAGAACAGGTAAATCCCCGGAGGACAGTTTGGGGCTTTCATGCATCACATCAATTATATTACTTCTTCTGGCGCTCCAAAAATTCTACATTTTTCCTTGAACACCAAATTTTGAAAGTAGTAGGTCTCCCTTGACATCTACTGGATTGTAAATTCCAGCACAACTGGATGTCCAAATGCTTGCTGTGCATTCTAAAGTACACTTCTGTCTTGACCTAGTGCATATCTCAACTCCTGCAAGGTTAGTAGCTCGTTTTTATATGTGGTACACCCAAAAAATCAATCAGAAAGTATTCTGTATAGTTATAGCAGTGATTATTAAAAATTTAATATGCCAAACAGTCTTGAGTACAATAGCACAGCATAATGATCACAGAAGAAAACCAGACAGCTCAAGTTCAGATGCCTCTCTAACAGATTATATGCCTACATGCTTTTGCTTGCTTAGGAATGTAAAAGTTTGGAGAGATCTTCATTCCAAAACAAATCTTCAGCACACCCCTCTTAAACAAAAAGAAAAACTGAGAGCAGAAGGAACCTCTCTTTTCTTTTGTTCCAAAATGCTTTATAAAATTACCTTCAGAGGGTAACTAGGAATCTTAAAAATATTGTCCGTGGATTTCTGGGCATTGTTTCTGAATGCAGTTTATGACTTTCAAACTCAGATTAGACTGTTTCAGAAAATAAAAAAATGTGTCTGTCAATTGACCCAAACATATTGGTAGAATAAGAAACAATTTTTTTCCTCTGGGCACTCATCATTCAAATATAAAATGAGAAAATGCAATGTCTGTGCATACCAGAACACTTGGATAATTAACTGAATAGACACCAAAACAGGACAGTGGATTTGTTCAGGAAGTTCTTACAAGCCAGAATAGATTGGAACTATTAAACCTTGGCATAAATCCAAGCTAAGGCTCTAAAAACTACTTACATAAATACAGGCTTAGTTTTTAATGGAAACTACTGCTGCTTCTTCCTTTTACCAGTAAGCTATGGGGCAGACTTACCACCGGTTGTTCCCAGAAACAAGGGCGCAAGAAAAGGAGACATCTATAAAATGTTACTGGAAACCAAACGGCTTTGACAAATGAATAGGTTTTCAAGTAAATCAGGTAACAGACAATGTTCTAAAATATCTGTTTATACAAAGGGCATCCAACACTTCTTTTTATATGGGAAAACAGATTTTTGTAATAGTCATGATTTAGTAATATTGCTTCTCAAGAAATAGAATGATAAATTACTATTTTCCCCACCAACTAGAAAGCACTGTTCTTTTTAGAAGGCAATTTGAGTTTGAATGCTTACACATAACAAAGGAACTTCCTTACCAAAGATGCCATTACGAAAATGGAATATACAACCTGAGGGGGGTGGAGGCTGGGAAGCCTTTTTCCACACATCAAGCAAATTATCCTTAAAATTACATTATTACAATTTTAAAATTTCTTTTTCCATCAATTTCAACTATGTTAAAAATTGAAAGCTCTATTTTAAGATTTTGTATGTAGCCAGTTAATAAATTGTCGATAAGGAACAGAAAAGTACCTGGGCCATGCACGCAAACCACTAAAAAAAAAAAAGAGAAAGAAACAAAATTTTTGGAGCAAGTTTCTACTAAAATATGTTATATTTCATTACTTTTGTGTATTGGGAGCATGACCATTTCTATTTAAAAACAACAATAAGTAATGGATTTTTTTTTTTCTTAACAGTAGATCTGGACAAGCAGAAAGAAAGGGGGGACCCATTTTATTTTGCTTCATCAGAATATTTGAAAACTAGAACAATACAAGCAATGGAATTTAAAAATAAACAAAGCATACTGTATGACAGGAGGACGTGTCTTTAAGCTGACTTGTTTTATCTGGATAAGAGAACTGTACAAATCTCACACAAGTAAATCAGTGGTGTCTAAACCCATATAAAATAAAATACAAAATGCTAGTTTAACAAAGACCAAGGAAAGACCCTTAAGAGTTTGAGATCATTGTTTTGGAATCAAAACAAAAATAAAGCTATCTATAAAATTACCACTTTAGAAGGCTTGCCTAATGGGACAGCAATTAGATCTCAAAGAATCAAGTCATATTGCTGTCAGGTGCCCAAAACCTGCACAGAAGGCCAATACATTTTCTGCTAAAAAATATAAACAGTGGGACCAAGTAAAGGTTCAACTTAGAAAAGTGGGTCTAAGCAACAAAGTAATTTAAGGGAAAACAACTTTCCCAAGATGGGGAGAAATTTTCTAAAGCTTAAAAATGTGTATCCAATATTTATTGCTCTCTTCGTGCACTTATATACTCAAGCATCATAACACTTGATATAATATTTACAGTGATTATTCCATATCATTCCACACTGATGCCACGCTGTCATATGCAGTTTCTGTGGGCTCTGAAAGTGAGAGATTTTTACAATTCCTGAATATTGTCTGTACAAAATAATATACTGCATGCATGAACATGAAAGATGCAAGATGCATGGTGCAATGCATGCAGAATTATATAGTTTTGCTCTCCCTGCAAAATTCATAGCTAAATAGAGTGAGAAATGTGCAAGTGAAACTGTACCATTCAAGTACATACAGCTTGCTCCTGCTCCCCTTTCCAATCCCCCCCAAATCAATTTACAGCTGTACCAAACCATTTGCCAGAGTTTCAGATTCTGGTAAACAAGTTTCTCCGGGGACAAATAAGAGCACTCACAAACTTACAGCATTCTTCATTCCAGTTTGCATTGAAAACTGCCAATATTTACATATGCAACAGGTGATTCAATCATTTTTTACAACACTGAAAGCATTCAGTGAAGAAAAAAAATTGAAGATATTCAGAACCTAAAATAGCATGTTTAAGTATTTCATTCTTTTCTTAGCGATTTTTCTATTGAGTCCAATTAATCTTTTATGAGCTTGTGAACTTAGAGATTTTTTTTTTTTATAAAAGTTGATTGAGTTAATGTACCCTGCTAGCAGGTTGTTCCAAGTTTTATTTACAACACCTGGAATTTTGGAAAGTTTTCTTAATTATTTCCTTGTGAATATATTTTATATATATATATAAACTTACTGGATCATGCTAACAATGTCTCTTTTAGGGCCAATTTTACCATTTTTTTGGATGACACTCTTCTCCATTCACTTGATTTATAACTATGCTTAATCATCAAGGAAATTTTCAGCACATGTTTAGCATGCAAAGCAGAATATTTCTGGGAAGAGTAAAGACAATATTAAAGAGTTATGTGAACAACTAGGGGTAAAAAGTTGATAATGTGGGGAATATAATTTTCCCCTGTCATAGTAAGAGAGCAGGTGTTCTCAAACCTTAGCAAAGACAGTGGTACTTAGAACCTGGTAAGCTCCAGCTCTGAATGGACGCCCATATGGACACGTCTGCAACACCTACTAGAGCCACAGAATTGCTTTATTGCAAGAGAAGTCAATCAATAATGCAGGCACACAACTATTGCACTTAAATGCTACTGGCATTTATTTTGCCAAGTCAGATTCCAAAATCAGCCGCGAAGCCACACTTCTAATTCACTATCATCTAAATAAACAGATCTGAGGATACCTGGCTTTTAGTGGTACTTTGTATGTATTTTTATAGAACTTAGGCATTTACAACACTGTCATTCTACTTATTGCCTTACTAGACCCTAGCCTTTTAATCCAACATGATAAATCCAACCTCAAAGCAAATATGCTTACCTGAAAATCAAAGCCACAACACATATCTTGGGAACTGGGGGGGCAGTGGGTTGCAGTTATTTTCATCTGGCTTTTTTATCTCTGAAGACCAGATGTCTGCTCAAATCCAGGATTTCGGTTTGGTCCTTTCTCTTTAAAAAGTACCAGTTGCTACATGGGCTCAGTGTTAGAACACAATGCACTACAGCTCTTTCAGGACATCTGATTTCCAGTACACCCTGTCAATTTACACCAAGACCACAATGTAGCTTCACACCCATCTTTAGCCCTGGCACAGTGATATAGGCTGCAAAGAATTAAAGTCTAATCAGTTGCTTTCCTCATCCTTCCCACCTGAATCACAGATCCTTGTTCAGTTGCATTGCCTGCCTGATTGTTTCAGAAGGTTTCAAGTAATAAGGCTTTCTACTAACGCTGCCTCAATCTTCTGCAGTGCTGCAGTTTGAACACACACTAAAACTTAGCTACCGTCAATTCATAAATATAACACTGACTTTGATTCTGGTATCCTGTACAAAACCTGTCTCTACACAAATGGTTTACATGAACAACATGGAATCAATGTGTAATGTGGGAAATAAATAAGAATGTTGTTGCTCTGGTTTTAAGCTGCCAAATGCTGCAAGCTTTATAAATTTCTCCTTTTTAGAACAAAGGTGAAAGAACTTGGAACACACCCTTCCTGACTGCTTCAGTTTTTCACCTGTTCCGTGAAGATTTTGCTCCATAGGCACACAGAAGGAATTTGAGAATTTGCCCAAGGTGTTTTTTAAGTTCTAAGGACTGGTGAAAAAGGAAATTGAATACTGATCCACCTTTAATGTTGAAAAACTGGGAAGAATCCCTTTTTATTGCAATGAAAACCTGTTAACATGTCAAAATTACAGCCCTAAATTGTTAAACTGCCAAAAAGCTCTATCTTTACAAATATTAGAAAGTTTACAAATTCTCTCAAAATTACCAATGCTGCATGTAATCATCTACTTAGCAATATTTAAGTACTCTAATCTCTTTACATTTTTCTCTCACATGCAGAAAAATATAACTGAATGTTATTATCCATAGATTTATTTGCTTTCCCAGTAGACTACCTTTAAATCCTATTCAATGTGAGTTGAAATCTGTAGTCTTGACAGGTATGGTTTTCTCATCTAGTGCTTGAAAGGTGCAGTATTCTCTGTAGAGTGCCAATACAGCAGTAACTAATACAGAGAAGGCCTTACAGCAAAGCTTACCACTTTGCAGCATTTCATACCAATAAAAGTTTAGTTCATACCTCTGTGATTGGTGAGGTCTCTGGATCCTGAAGGCAGAGGCGTATAGTGCATCTCTGGAGAGGTGGAGGCAGCATCATTGGAGGCCTGTGTGATAAAACAAATATTAGCAGTACTCAGAGTGAAAGTCAATGATTACGCAAAGAGGATGCACCTGCAAGCTGAGTGCTATGGTGTGGTTACAGGTGCACAGGGTCACCGGCCAGAGAAGATTAATTTGTTTTTGTTAAGGCTGCCTGCAGTCCTTCAAGGTAGCTGTACTCAATTGTTTACACAATGATATTAGGCATCATTACTAAAAGAATATTTTCATACAGCTTACAGCTTCAAAAAATTACCATATTCTTCAGGAAATCTTAGGGCAATGTTCCTCTTGGTGAAACAGATTAATATATACCTGAAGGAAGTTAGGAGTGAGTCCACATGTAAGAAAGGAGACAGAAAATAGAAAGCTGGGATAAGATACCATATTTTTCAAAACTAGAGCAAAAAACTTATTCTGCCATTCCACTGTCCTGTGAGCTAAATGAAGGGATCTCTTAAAAATTATAATGCCTGTAATGCAAAAAAAGTGGACAAGTATACAGAATTGTTAATAACAAACACTTAAAACCCACACCAGAAGTCTAATACATTTAAAGAAGTATCAAGAAGACTTGTTCAGAATCCTTAAAAGCAAAATGTTAAGGGAAAAGAGAGGAAACCCAAATCTTTCCCCATAATAAAAATTTCAAGATCTTATGATTCCAATTTAAAAATATTAAGACTGTGGAGCTGTAGTTTGCAATAAACTAATCTTCATCCAGTTGTATGTTTCATCTGAAGGAAGAGCAATATAAAGTCAAAACAAGCCACATTCACCATCTTGCTTTTTAGTTACAGAGCAGCAGTGTTGCATTGTTAGGAAGAGATATGAAAATAAAGGAATGTGTTGGTGAATATGAATCATCATTACAGTTTTTAAAATGCAGTTTAAGTTAGATGGATTGATATAATGGTAGTGTTATGTCCAGTTTCAGGCATAGTGTTTGCTCTGGAGTGTTTACAATCTACCCTTTGCAATGTACATAAAAAGATGATGGGTTTTAACAGAAGACACAAATGACAGTGTTCACTAAAAGTTACCTGATAATTTCTAATAGAAAAGATAAGGCAAATAAAGAGAATAAATACAAAAGCTAAACTATTTATTGAATCTCATAATAATTTACTAAAGGGAGTCTTGAGAAAGTAATTGCTATCTTCTACGCAGGTTGTTCCCTAATGATATATTGGTTTATAAGCTGCAAAAGTCAATCAAAGGAATCCACCTCAATCTTACTTTTTATCTTGTAATTAATCATATCCTCAAAATATTTTTTTTTTAATTGAAATGAATTCAAAACCAGATTTACAAAGTCTAGTTAAGATAAAAGTGTAAAATAGGTCTACAATGTTTTGGAGAAGAAAAAGCTTAAATACTAATTCAAATCTTAATTGCCACACTAAACCTGAGACAACAATCAGAAATCCACAATAATGAAAATTAATCATGGTAATAGTTTCTTAAAGGCTGTGACTTAGAAATCTTCTTTGTCATAGCTGTTGGACTCCTAGATGATAGATATTAAAATGTTAAGAGGTAAGTGACTGAGTAGATTAGTGTACTAAGCTTTTGCTTTTGGAGACCAGCCGGCAATTTCTATGTCAGACCATAGTCATAGTCCCATTTTCATCCCTACCAAAAACGAGGCCATAACGTGAAGACGCATCATGCATCAAAACAATCATCTTAATAGGGACAGGTTTGCCTAAACAGCAAGGATGCTACTTATTGGATATGAATAAAAATCTAGAAAATCCTGCCTCCACTGACTCACCAGTGATAACATACACTTTTCAGGGTGCCTCCTTTTCAGAGAGGTAATGCTATAGACACAACTCTCACCTTCACCTAGAGTGAATAATACTTTGATTTTAATGAACTGTAAAGATGTAGCTCAATCTATCCTGGACTATGAAGTATTGGAAATCTTCCCTCTGATGACCAATATGAGCTGAGGGCACATAACCTCTCAGAGGATGAGACAAATGCCCCTAACACCCAGCAGTGTGACATCTGAAATGAATTCCAAGAACAGGCATCTGTTCACAACTATCTGTTTTCTTTCGGCTGAGTTGTTCTGGGTAAGACAAGAAGAAAAATGTCACTAACTATTTAACATAAGACTTCATCCTTGTAAATCACTCCAAAGCTGGAGGAATAAGTGGTCCCGTACTGTACACTCTAGATGTTATCTGCCTATTCAAGTGTACTTATTTGGGACTCTGATAATAGTGAAGGTTTCTCTTTGGTACTTTTATACTCAATTTAGACTGTTGACAGCTTGATGATAGCTTTTCCTAAAATTACTGGAAGAGACTTTGCCTTTTCAGCAATATACCACTGAGTGAGCAAAATTCAAGGGCTTCTAAAAAGCCTATTGGAGTGAAGGGGCAATTTAGCTTTATTTCCAATTTTAGGAAAAGCAAGAACAGGAGGGTTTGTTTATTGGTGTTTTGCTGTTATTTTATGTACAGTATATAATTCCCTGTCAAATATAGAACAGTTTTCATTACCTTTGAGCTAAGCATTCAGTTAGAGCAACTTTAATTCCATGGAATATCATCCAGGGTTAGGATTGTTTTGCACAAACACTGCCTGGAGTTCTGAATCACGTTTCTGAGTAAGCCTGTGCGCCAGCAGAAAGACAACAATTTGTTTTCCCTACCACATACTGACATTTGGCCCTAAGCTATTTTCCAAAGAGATTTGTATAGATTGTATTACTCTTAATATTCACAGGAATATTTTGACAGTGACAGCATTGACATGTGACAGTTATGTCTTCAAGTATTGGTGACATATGCATCAGAAGTTCTTGTTGCAGTGGAAGGTAACTACAAATACAAATAGCTTTGAGGAAAGCTGGTTAAAATGAGTGGTGGCTTCAGTTTTATAGCAACAGGTCACCAAATAGCTCAGTAAAGAAATTCTAACAGTATTATTACAGGAGAAGCTTGTATTATTGCAAGTGTTAAAGTCATCCAAGTTTTGCAGTCTATCATAGTATAAGGTATAAAAGTTACAAGGCCAATAAAGTTAGACTACTCACAGCCTAAGTTATGCACATAACCAAACATTTGCTAAATTGAGATATCTCTGTCTTCATATTAACCTGTAAGTTTTGTCCAAGCTAAGAATTGTTGTACTTGATACTAAATAGACAGATTGTAAGAAAGTACCAGATTTTCAAACCATGTTCATCAGAATTACGGATACTGTAGAAGCTGCAGTAGGAAAAAACCCAAACAACAACCAACCAAATAAACAAAAATAACCCAGCCAAAAAAAAAAAACCCCAAAACTTAAATTCCGAGTAGTTTTAACTAAAGCAATGGTTATTGTTTAGAAAATTTTTCTTTCTGTCAATGAGTAAGATGTGGCTTAATATTAGGTTATATTGGCTATAACGGAATATAATTTATACCCATTGATAGTTGCTATTCTTCTATTTGTGTCACATAGCTTGGATTTGTATCCCAGTATTTCTGTACTAATATTTACCCTTAATTCTAAGGCATGCCGCAAATTCTTTACACGCCTACACACATCAGTAACTGTAGTAGCCATTAATGTATTATACCTGACATTTTACAATACAGGAAGAACAGTAGCATGTTGGCATGTTCTTGACAAGGGTTCAATAGATATGTAACACACTTATGGAAAGATGTGGTAAGTAAAATTGTTTCAATACATACATACAAAGGAAGATTTGGTTAGCTAACTACATTTAATTCCAAAATATTTTCAGAGGATGTCACAAAGAGAAATCTTAGTTTGATCAAGACATCATCCAAAAGAGAGATGGTAAAGTGCAGAATGAGATGTGGTAGCAAAACCCAAAATAATTAAGAAAATATTATTTACTATGGAGCTCAAGACATAGGCTAAGGATTCCCTTGTATCTATTACCTTAGAAAGTTTTTAAGTGTTTGGGATTTCTCCTTTGCAACATGTTTCTCATCTAGCATGGAAATATCTCAAATCTCTAGCATTTCAGAGTGTGACTCATTTTTTTCAGGGAACAGATGAAGAGGCAAATTTCTTGGGGACAGCATGATACTCATTCTCTAAGTCTGACCCACAATTATCAAGAATTCTTGTGTTCTGTGATACTGTTGTTTATTTTCATTCATCACAGTTTTAACACTTGTCAAAGTCATCTAGTAAGGTCAGAGAGAAATGACCTTAGCAATTTGAAAGCTTGTTGCTTCTCATTTGGTGATTTACATTCAAACAAAAATGGAAAACAATATTGTGACATTGCAGTGATCAGTCCAATGGTACAGATCACATTATCAGATGCAAAACTTGGATTTAGTAAGGAAATATGATTTATTTCAAAAGATTTTTAATATATCCACAGGGAAGCTACAATTAAGAATGAAGGAAATCACTGCATTATCCATTTTTTAGACTGACAGAAACATTTCTCCAGAAAGGTATATGATTAATGGGACAATCTGTGGTATAGCTCCAACTGAAAGGATCAACTCGTACTTGCATTTGAAAGACTTTTCCTTTTATGTAAACAAACAGTAATATTTTCCTGATAAGCTTATTCTGTCTCAAAAGCACTCAGTGCTTAAAATTAATCATACTTTAACAGATACATGGCTTATTATAAATTTAAGAAAGGTCTGCATAAACATCTACTTAGGCTAAGGACTCATTTTGGATCTCTTGGGCACACATATCTTCCCCAAGAGACACAGCGGCAACAGTCTTCAATAATTCATATATGGTTTGAAAACTTGTCTAAATACCTGTGTACCAATATGTCAGCAATATGTCAATTCAACACCTTTGTAACACTGACAGCAGCAACTCACGCATCTTAACCCATGAAGCAGAATGATTTGTTCACATTGTGATAAAATGTACAGAAACTTGCCATGGAACTCCTCCTCAAGGGTTTTTTTCCCCCAGATATTAGATATAACTAACTAGAAATTAATTGTTTACAGATTAAATATACGTATAAATCATGTGTAAATGTGTGATGAGGAACACACTCTGCCTAATAACAGAAAAAGACTTAAATATATTCATTTGGGGTTGAATTTATGACATAGTTGCAGAGAGTATCAAAACACTACTTCAGAGGGACTGTTTCTTCCCATGAGTTTGCAGAGCACCAAACACAATGGCGCTTTGATTTCACTGTGAGGTCTTTGAGAGCCTCCTGATAGCAGAAAATATGACAGGAAGCAACAACACACCAAGTCTTTAACCATTTCATCCTAGGGAACAGTTAAGGAAGAACAACTTTATTTACAACGCATTGGCTTTTCTATGAACTATGAACATACAGCCAGTGAAAGAAAGGGATAAAGTGCAAAAGAAGGGACAAAGAGCCTAGAAAACAGGCAAAAGTGGGACCTTAAAGGACCACTAGATATGGCAGGCTACAAAAGGTCTTGCTTGCTTCTCCCTAGCTGTGAACTAGGCTTGAGGTCTCAAATGGGCCAGCCTGAGCTCGCCACCAATCCCAACACCCTGATATGTCCCAGAAAAACAACAGGTGGTATGGCATGCTTCCGTGGAGAGCCAGCGTTCCCTCATGAAATGGGATTTCCCAATTCTTAAAACCTGGTTTTAGACGTTTGACCATGGTACTGAAAAACAGAAGAACATAGCAGATGAGCATTGGATGGAAGGTGGAAAGGAAGGAAAAGGGTATCACCCACTTTTGTCTCAATCTCATGCTTTAAACTGTGCTTCTCATACTTTGCTGAACGTCACAAAGATCTGAATGACTTTCTTTCATCAGCAGTCATTTTTAAGAAAATTAAAAGTAGTAATTTAACCAGTCCTAATAAAGATGACAAACACAATCTGATTATTCTGAAATAATATGCCATTTTCATTTACTTTTATAAACGTATCTCATTAGAAAGACTTTCCTAGGGAAATATAGGGAGTCTTTTTCCTAAGTTTGGGGGTTTTTTTCTTATTAATAATAAAGAGAATTCAGGAGACAAGAAAGGAGCTTAAGGGCAGGTATTGGTAGGATAAGGGATTTTTTCGGCTTTACGCTTTTTTTGCCTACTAATCTAATACTCATAATTTTTCAAAAAATCATCAAGAGTCTGACCTTCTAAGTCTGTGATGCGTACCTTTTAGTATGATGTGGACGTGAAAAATGTTTTTCTAGTATGCAAACACAAAGTAAAGTGTGAAGGGGAAAAAAAAAATAATAACACTTTAACATTTAGAAGAAAATGAAGTCAGCCACGCACTGCCAACTGGCACTCAAGAGTCTGGGAATCTAGTTAGACTAAAGGAAAGTTTCATTTGTTTAATCCCTGAATTCCATTTTTCAAGGAAAAAAACCCAATATTTGTATGGTACTAGTAAAGGAACATCCTGTGTAGTATCAGGCTACACTGCACATCTGCTGCAGTGAAACAAATTTGTAGAGACTGATGGTTCAAAAATACAAATGGTCTGCTATTTTTGGCAACAACACACGTTCCTTCAAATACTTTCAGCTGCTAAAGGAAGTAAAGGGGGGACTGTAATTCAGATAAACCAATCCTCTTTGAATCATGGTTTGAGAAACAGTAAAATTTAAATGACTCTGCTTTCCAAATTAAATCTCTCTACTACACATTTCCTTTTTATATTTCTAAGCACAAGAATAAACAAAAATCATCTAATATTTATACCTATGTTAGCAAAAAATGCTGCAACCCATTTCTGACATTTTTAAATTTAATAAATAACAAAAGTGTTTCAGCTATAATCAAGAGTGTGACTTTGAACTTAGCAAATATTCATTCCGGACATTTTAGCAGCCTATTTTCATATGTGATGCTATTAATAGAGTAGGCCAAATTATTGTCATACTAGGATGACAAGGAGAACAGTGAACAGTATATTTTGGTTGGCCTTCCAATTCCAATAAACTTTAACAAGAAAAGGCAAGAGAATTTTGCTTATTTAACAGAAGTAGTGGAGCTTAACAAGATTCAAAGCATTTCAGAATATATTTCCCTTATTCTCATATAAGAGAGATTATCAATTCTCACTTGAATTTACTCTACCTTTTGGTTTTCACTTAATGTTAAATTGCCAGGTTGAAAGCAGGGTGCAACTGGATCAAAAATGTAAATGAACATCAGATAATTCTTATGCATTTAGGCTTAATTGAGTGTAATCGATATGTCTGGTGTGCAGCCAAATTCAAGTATTGTGAAAAGCACCTAATGTATGGACATTATTTTTGGACTACTGAATGCCAGAAAATAATGAGCTGGCATTCAGCTATGGTGAATCAGACCTTGAATTTTCATCTAAGAGCAGTTTTGAATTATTACTAAAGATAAGGTGTAAATGTGCAAGGGAATTTTATCCATGTTTCTTCCATGAATCATAAATGAGGAAAAAAATTACAGTCTAAATTGCACTTAAAAGGAATAAAGTCTTTTCATGTCATACATGATTTATCAAAATGATCTCATTTTAAGAGTACTGTGATGTATCTTGATTAATAACATTAGTAAGCATGATGAATGGCCTCTTTAATGGTAACACAGAATTTATTGGCAAAATCCCTACTTCTACCAAAAAGGGTGGGAAGTAAAACACACAGCAGCTAGTAACTTGCAGCAACAGCTTAAGTAAACTCTCTCCTATGTATTTTGCATTTAGACATCTTTGAAAACTCTTAATTTGAGTTTTTTCTCAGGCTCGTTTTGAAAGCAAGTGACAGACAGGTTTTACGTAATGTGGCAGCTCTATCCACTACCAAAGTCACTTTGCAGTTCCCTGCAAAACAAGCTGAACTCTGCATGTACTGTAAGAGGATGTAGTGTATTAAGGTCTTTCAAGAACATCAGCCCCATCCCCTTATGACCTTTTCCAATATCCTCTTCGTTTTGCTTTAATATCCTAAATGCTTCCCTTCTCCCATTACTCCCTCCTCCCCCTCCCCCCCTTTTTTTAAGCCTGCTCCAGCCTGCCCTAACTAATTTCCTTTTGGGCTGACAGATCAGAAGCCTTCCTACCACTGTTCCTTTTAGACCTGTGAAGCCCTCCTCGTAATCCTGCTGCTTGTCCACAATTAATCTTTCCAGTTGCCACATTATTAACACTACCACCCACAGACAGAGGATGCCTGAGCACGGCTGGACACTCACTCCCCACTGGAGCATCAAAGTTGTCAATCACACACTAGTCAGAAAGTTGCCTGCTGTCAACATCAGAGGTTTTCATCCTCTCCTACCCGCTGATCAAACATTTTTCTTCAGAAGATTAATTCCAAGTCCCCACCCATTTCCTCCCATATCCTCTTTCCCTTTTAGGTTTACTCAATGATCCATCTTCTGTATGGAAAAGGAAGCCGTGTATAATAGAAATCCTTTCAAAACAAAAGTTCAGCAAAACTAAATTTAAATCCCAGCTGTTATCAACCTCTCCCCCCCACCACCCCACCCCCTGCAAGTTAAACACCTTAAAGAGCTTGGATTAGATGTAGTCACAAATGCCTTTCTTTGATCAAAGGCTCCAAGACTTTACACAAATATAATCACAAGGCAATGACTGCATCTAAGGAGCCTGAATTGATTTGTTCTACTGTAACATATAGCACACAAAAACACCCGTTAGGTTTCTTGACTTCCAAGACCGTTCTTTTGCAATTTATATCACTCAAAAGCCAAGAATTTTAGCATCTTCCTAACACTATATTTTCAAGCCCAGTAGAAAAAAAAAAGTGACTTCTTATTGCATGGTACGTGCTTTGTATTTGTTTAAAAATTGTATCTTAGCTACTTACATTTAAAAGCAGAAGGATGCAAGAGATTCTGCAGCTCACTCAGTTCAGTTTAATGTGTTGAAGGAAAGGAACTTCACTATTACCACCTCTCCATAATCATATACCAGATTCCAATATTTTCATTTGTGATGAGTTAAACCTTACTGCTCAAGTGGCTCAGTATCTTTCATTATGGTAGATAACAGGATCTGTCCCTAAAGGAGCACTTAAACATTCTAGAAACACAACAGTGAATGAAAGGAATATCCATTAATATAATCCAACAAGCAAACTATTCACTGTAAACTTAATGCTAAGTTTTACAATAAAAATAAATCCATTTAAAATCACACTACAAAATAAATTCAAAGTTGCTAAATCACACTCATCCCTAAAATAGATTTTTGAATGCTATTTCATCTCTTAGACTGGTATTAATGAAAATCAGGAAATCCACAAAAGACCCCCAAAAGTATAAAACAATAAAGGAAAATCTGCTGGCCCTTGACTCCTGGTCTGATTTGGGGAAAGTAAGTCCAAGCAAGAAGTCCACATTTTAACTTGCATTTCTTTACCAGCATGTTTACCTTCTTCACCTTCTGGGAACACACATGCTGCCTTCTTTTCATTTACAGTATGTAGGCTTTAATAATAATAATAACAACAATAAATTCAATAATAATTAATTTAATAAAAGAAAATAATTAGTTTAATAATAATTAATAATTTAAGCCTGTCATACCCCACACCAGAAAACTCTTCAACCATTGCTAGAGAATTCTGAGTTGTCATAGACAGCTATTCTTTGAAGCGTCTTGTAAAGTGAACCACAAAAAAACTTCTAGATGCTAGCAGATGCTAACCTGTTTCTAAGTTCCTACCTCACCAATGCCCAAACATGCCATTTATAACATTTCACTCATCGCCCAACAACTCTGAAGCAGTAAAGGAACAATACTAAGTTTTTAGATATTACAACTTCAACAGAAGGTGCAAAAGCATAGGTAAGCCACTTACGCAAAGGGAAGTATGCTGATAACGTATTAGATTCCAAGTTTTCTTCAGGCATTCCCTGCAATATTTTTCAACCAATTATATCACAACTACAAAACACAGCACTATTGGAGTAATTGCTGAGCTCGATACCATGCTATAGCATAGCAACTGTATATGAGCTACATATAAACACAGATGCAGAACTCAAATACAAATTACATACAATACAGTAACTTCTTACTTTTCATAGACATATATTTTGAAATACAGCCCATTCAGAACTTCTACACTTGTTTTTGCCAATCTGATATCCATAGATTCTTCAAAAGCAAAGGCAGAATCAGCAAGGTAAATTGCTTTTTTTGATAGGAATCTCTGGGACTGTTCCATAAATTAAATCAGTAACATAATATCATCACTTGCAAACACATTGAATGACAATCAGAGGAATGCAGAAATGCATATACGTTTCACTGACCAAGCATAATTGTTTGCAATGTTAGAGGGTTTACTTTGCTTTGTTATTCACTCTGCTGTCCCCTGCCTACTTCAGTTTCTCAGAAGTATGGACAATGCTGAAAAAATGAAAGCTAGATCCTAAAAATTATAAGACAACAGTAGTTTAATGACTATTGTTGAGTTGCACTGATCTCCTTGCTTAATAGGCACAGGGATTAAGAAATGGGAAGGTTAAAAATGCTTTCAAGGCATCTTCATTCTGTCATGTAGGAAGAAAACTGAATTGCAGCTAAAACCTCTTGTCACACAACTTAGTCAGCAGAAGGGGGTGCTGTAGTGTAACCTATTTAAAATGCAAATAGAGTAACTTTTGTAACAGCAGATTAAAACTAGCATTTTATTCACTTGGCATACCCACAGCATACTGAATGCTGGAATCAGACTTGTCACTGCACACCGCAGGTTATTAATAGAGCTCAGAATGTTGTTGCTAAATGTGCAACTTAAAAGCAAATAAACAAAAATGGATTTATCTGTGGTATTTGTTCTCTGGTATAATTCAGCAAGGCCTGCCTTACACTGTGTGTTTGTTTATCCAAGATCACTAAGGCTCAACTATTTTCTTTTTTCTTTTTTTTTTTTTTTTTTAAGTATTTGATTGACAGCCACTTACCACAGCCAGAAGTTCTGGGATATGTGATCTATAACATTAACATTCTAGAGAAAAACACAGTTATTTTCAACCTGGACAAATAGATCTATTTAATAAGACACACAGGAAAGAGTCCATGGTGCATGACCGCTACTTTCTAATAGGCCTTTCTGGACTCTCGTGAACTACCAGCACATGAGAAAACACAAAGTCAAAGGCTTCAGCAGAGCCAAATCAACACATTGTGCTATGGCTTTACACTTCATTTTCCTACAATGTCAGGTGTTAGGGCAGGCAAGTGGGTTTCCCCTCTATATTCAAGCCAATTCCTCTGTTCTTCATCTCGATCTCTCAGAGATTCATCAAAAACGCGATTTAATTACATCTCCTCCCTCCCTCCCCCTTCCGAAAAGAGTGTAAACATGACTCCTTTTTATCTCCTGATACATCTGGACAAGTAGACAATGTGCTAAAACAAAATAAATCTGCCCTGACAGTCACATCAAAGGGTTCAGCTAGGGGCTTGCAGCTACTTAAGGCACAGGAATGTTGTTGCTAAGCATCGCTCTACAACCTATCAGTCCCTTAAAGAAGCGCTTTTTTCTTTCAGAGGGAGATGAGGAAAGCTGGAGAGTGGGAACCAGACTGCAAAGGGAGATTGGGGATTTTGGAGGATTTCGAAGCTTAAAGTGAATTGTGTGAAGAAAAGGGGGTTTGTTTTGGTTTGGTTTGCCTCTTGACATACAGTCTACATTCGGGGGGGCTAGGAAGTAGGGGAGGAAGGAGGGGTTAAAACTTGATGAAACATCTTCTGAGTTTTTCCCTTGGATAAAACCAAGCAAAGTCTTTGATATCCTTTTTCAAATCCCTGTACTTACTGTAGATTCAAAATAGAAAGATTGTGAAAAGCAATAGGGCTGGGATACCAAGCCTGTTAAAAGTATACTGCAAAATGCATCCCATGCCCTGCTTTTCTGTCAAGCATTTAATACGTGTATGTTCCTAAATACATGTATGTTCCTAAATACGTGAAACCAGGAACAATGTCCATATCTAATAAACATGCTCTACAGAGAAAGGAAACTTTTGATACATATGCACATAACAGAATTTGACGCTCAATTTACTAGTAAAAACTATTCCCTTTAGAGAGAAGCCTTCACTGCAATCATCAGTCTTCCACACCATGCCATGCAGGACTGGATTTGTACATGTTTAGTGCTTAAAACTCCAAATGAAGCCAAAGGAATGTGAAACCATGCTAAAATCAGACCTTAGAACCATACTAACTATAAACACAGCTGTGATGAAATGGACAGCTCAAAATTTGAATTATTCTCTCCTCTCACAGACATAGAAACATATTCAAGGCAGATAGACAATCCAGCCTGAAAAGTATGAAACAATTAGTTTCAAAGCTTAATTATGTTGAAGGCAAACTAAGAAACCAGTAGTTTCATTACAGCACTGCTGAGAGGTGAATGAACTTTGATCACACATCTTTGGGTTTTAAAAACAGTTTAAAAGTTTAAAAAATCCTGTTTCCTTTTTAAGAGTTAAACAAAGAAAACATGAAATGGACTCATTCTACATGCAGGGTAACTATCAAGAACATGAACAATTACTGAGCCCACGATATTACACAAATAAATAACACTTAGCATTATCTTCAACACTATCATATTTATTAAACAGTGACTGAGGGCAGCAGTAACCATTTTTATTGTCCCATATAGCTCTTATTTTCTAATTAAACAGAAGGTTATTTCCACTGCCAATGCAGCCATTTATCTTATTTGAGTGTTACATAATATTTTTTGCCAGCCAAGCCTGACTATAAAGTGTTCTGTGTGGTGAACTGTAGCCCAACTTGCTTTCCTGTTTGGTAATCATAGAAATGGGCCATTTTGTGCTGTATTAATAAATAAACTTTTTGCAATTTCTCCTAAAACATGATAAAGCTTATACTTTGTCCTACCCTCTAGCTTCAATACAAGGGCAATGAGCTGTATTATTAAAGATATAGGTCAAGCAAACCTGATGATTTCAATCCTGTGGGGTGCTTTAGAAACCATTGTCATATTACTGAGATCATTCTGCTGTTCCTAATTATTCCTCTTGGTTGCTTCACATTTCAAGTGATTTCTCTCACACTTATGTCAAAATTTATAAGCTGCTCTGTGTAACAACACTACATTATTTCCTCACTTGTTATGGTAATATAGGACAGAAACTAGGAGAATGCTTTAATCTAGCTGACAAGGATAATGTAGTCTAGAAATGTAATAAACTTTGTATTCTACTACAGAGTTGTGGGGGTTTTTCTCTACCATGAAACATTTCATATAGATAGACATCTTAGAAAAAACTAATTGCTACAATAACTTGAATATTCTCTTATCTGAGTTGCTTTTATCAGAAAAAATGTATCAGCATTAAAGTATTCACTCCAATAGCTTGTGCATTCTCCTTATTCCCATAATTGCTATTCTGTAACATTCTGTTGACTGTACTATAAAACTACATACTGCCAAAGGAAACCTATTTCCAAGAAATCTGTGCATCACACAAACTGTGCAAAACATTTGTAATTAACAGGCTGGGCTTTAACAGTGCTGTAACACATCTTGGGCTGACTGGCACAAAATTTTATTTGCACTAAGTAGCTTGAGACTGGGAAAACATAAAATGAACTTCATGCGATAGCTTCATGTTCTACAGTGTCTTTTGAATGATTTCAGAATGTAAGGAAAGCTGCCAGTGGAAAAGGTAGTCTAATGAAAGGTTTGAATTTGAAAGCTAGTGTGGGTACTGCTTGCTGTGGGGGCTAACCTATGGAAGCATCATTTCCTTCAGAACATCCTAGAGGGTATGAAATGATGTTAAACCCCCTACGCACGCGCACACGTGCGCGCACGCGCGCGCGCACACACACACACACACAATCCCCAACCAACAAACAAATGAAAACAAAACACAACTCCAGTTAGAAAATGTCTTATGAGTAACTCAAACATGACATCCATTCTAGTATTTCTAGGGGTAATTTTGCTGAATTAGCTTATATGTGCAATTTGCTGTATTTATCAAATGTCCAATGGGTTTTTAAAGTACTTTTAGTCATGAGCAAACTGAAAAAAATCCTAACAGATCTGTGAAAACAGACGTACTGCCTCATACTTTTGTGCATCATGACAATACAAGAGCAAATCCACTGCATTAAAGCCATCAGAAAATAAAATAGGAATAGGAGCACTGGACTACAATGGCAATCTTTAAAGGTACTTTTTCCAGATACGTGAAAAATAATATTTAATTGAGCAAGCTCACAGGAAACAGAGAGGAGGCAAAGATGAAGCTAGTGTTGTTCCAATTAGAAATACTCACCAACAGCACTGTCAGGAAAAAAAAAGAAGGAAAAATAAAGAACAGATTTCTGGTTTTGTCTCTGTTCATACTTCTGTCTTCCTTTATAGAGTTGATGACCTGACTGAAGATAAACTTTGCAAGGTTTGGGAGGTGGGGGGAGCAAGAGGCAGAAAAAATATCTTCTGAAGGGTTTCACATCTGGATCCCAGTTAGAAGAACTGGAATCCCTGTCATGTCCTGACAGTTGTCAGGGTGAACTGTCCATGTGTTTATAAAGTGAGATTTCCCTCTTCTATGACTTCTTCTTTCCCAGACAGAAGATGCAGCATGTATGAAAGACACACTTTGCCTCTTCCTTTTGGCTTTTCAGCTACCACCTGTCAATATGTAAAACCATCTTGAAAGCTGATGATTTTAAAAGTGTGTCTATATTCAGATTTGCCTCAGTGGATAGGCAAAAGAAGGCAATGTCACAGCCAATTTTAAAGCTGAGCTCTAATGGAAAGAGCATTTAGGCCTTACGACTTGCATGACATAATACAATACAAATACAGGAATTTGAGGGATAGAAATGATGTAATTAACCAATGTATTATTAATTTGTAAAGCACCTGCTTAGAAAACAGACAACAAACTCTGATGGGAATGATGAACCACAGGAACAGGAATTAATTTTAGAATCTTCACAAATGAAGGCATGAGAGATAAGAACTCATACACAAAAGCATTAAACTACAGTGTCTGACGAGCAGTATCACATCAGTATATTTACATAGTTTTTGGTGAATCAAACTAAAACCAATGGGAGACACTAGACACTATAAAAGGGGAAGGCAATCAAAAATAGCAATGGAAAATATAATTATATAAATTTGTTAAAAACTTACAACACAAAGGCAAAACTGAAGTACACAAAAAACACCGTTGCAGTGCTAATGCTTTAGGATTTCTTAACTCTATGCAAAATAAAGAAATGTCCTACATAAAGTAGTTCAGAGCTGTCTGAGACTTCTTGTCCATATTTATTTATCAGAAATGCATAACAAGAAGGAGATGAACTCCATAATGTAATTAACCTAACTAATTTTTTTAATTACTTTTCTTAAACTTATTAATAAGTGATGTCCATTGTTTAATTTTATTTGGAACATACCTTCACCCTGCATGAGAGGAGAGAAAAAACAGCAGAAGAGTTGTTTTATCTCAAAAGTCCTTTTCCAAGCTCTGTTTGTGGATTTTTGGAGTTCAGTCTGGCCATGAAATATTGGTAAGTGAGAACTTTTTGTTTCCTGAGGTGATGGATTTAATGAATGCTGTCCTAAAATGCATTGGGTTCTGTTTCTTTGAGAGGCTTTCTATGCTCCCACTGAAGAAATGCTCCGATTAGTGGTCCCCATCCATAAAATCCAGAAAGCACTTGACAAAGTCTATCCCTCAGCTCTAGAAGCTGTTCCCCCAAATTTGCATAACTTCAGGACATACTACATTTCAGGGATGAGGGGAGGGGTTTTTTTGTAAGACAGAGTAACTGCTCATTTATAGGACTGTTGAACCTTTCTTGGTTTCAGCTGTTACTATGGTTACTACCACAGCTGACACGTACTGAGCATTTCCAGTCTTGGCTAAAAACCTGCCATCTACATACAGTCTGTCGCAATTCTAGGAAATGTGTTCCAACAAATTAGTGTTGTCATTGAAATTCTTCTTTTTTCTACCCTGGGTGCATAAGCTTCAATTACAACAGCTGGTTCTTTTCATATCCACTGCCCATTAGATGGAAGCTCTGAATCTTATTCCTCATGTTGCTGTTCACTTGAGGTGATGCTATTGACATACTATGATCAACTCTCCTCTTCACACCCCCTTGACTACCCAAGACAGAATTTCCTGGAATTTCTCACCATAACTTATGTTATCCAGTCTTCTAAGAAATCACTTGCCTTGTCCCCCTCAGTTCTCTCTTCACTCTCCCAGCAACTTTCTAGAACCACGGACTTCTCCAAATCTAAACATGGTGTTCTAGTAGCAGTCGTACTGCTAACAAACACAATGATAATATTAAAAGTTCACCTCATACTTGATACCTTAAAGGAGTATCAGATGTGTGTACTACAATCTAATGATTTTACATTTTATCTCACTAATAAAAAGGTTACACAACACCGGGAAAAGAACCAAACTCCGTGAAAGTGTGTCTACTTTATCAATGTAAAACCTGTTCACTGCTACCTAATTCACTGAACATATGCCATGTTGAATTTGTACTATTCTAGCTTCTTAAGCAAAATAATGTATGCCATATTTGCTTAATTATATTACAAAAACAAATGAGAGTCATTGTTATCAACAATACTGAAGCCCAAAGCTTGCACTGACCAAAGAGAAGATGGACTAAAGGAACAAGACATCCTTCATCCATTCCTCTTCTCACCTGTCCCTCTTTCTTTTCACCAGCAGTTGAATCTACCACTTGTCAATAAGATGACACTTTCAGAAAAAGCATATGCATTTAGAGAACGTAACAAATGCTTTGTGAATCATAATATTGTTCACAAAAGTTGGAGGTATTCTCATTTTATAGTAGTAGAAACATCAAAGGAACCCAGAAAATTAGGGATATAAGCATGGATCGTTAAACTGGGTAGGTAGAGGGAGTGGAAAGCATATTTCCCTTTTCCCCACCCTGAATATACAAAACTGGGTAGAAACAATACTGATACCAGAAGCAGACAACTCAGAATTACTTCAGACAAAGTAAAACTACTATGGAACTGAAATTAAACTGGGAGAGAAAATAAGCCTGGGTTATACAGTGGATAATTTAAAGAGCTTTTTGCATTCTTGTTCGGAGTACAACCAAGTGCACAAAACGATGGCATAAAAAGAAAATTATCCAAAATCATTCCACTGTACTTTCATAAATGGAGTTACCTTTTTCCTAAACTACTATTTCTGTGAGATCAGTAGAGATATTGTGAGTTTAAAATTCAGCTAACCAACCAAATATAAAGATATGTCACTGTCTGCAATTCTACATTGACAGTAGTTTCTTAAGGCATAGCAGCATTTTTGATAGTCCTTCCCATTGTTTGAACATGACCCACGTATTCCTCAGAAGTTACATTTCCTATATTGCGTTAGCTTTACAAAGGGCAATTCCATTTGCATCAATGTTTGCATTTTTTTCCTGTTTGCATAAGGTCAGAATTTAACAGGAATTTGCATACCCATCTGAAGCAGGACTGGTAGCTTCACAGAGGAAGAGGTGATATTCTAGATACCCTGTTTCACGATGGTAAGTGTATCTGTGAACTTCTCATAGTAGACTTTAACACAATTCTGATGCAAAAAGATTTTCAGCTCTGTACTGCCCAGTACAGACCAGCATATCATATTCTGACCACTTTCTTCCATTCTGACAAGACCCTCAAGATCACAGCCCAAATATAAGTCTCTTACATAGCAATAAAAAATATACCATTGCTATGTCATCCGTTGACAGTGATAGTTTAGGGGATGAGGGGAAAAAAATTCTTCAACTTGTGTGTCTATGAATTTACATAAATTATACTCCAAAATGCTTATCTGAATGTTTTTTATTTGTTTTGGGTTTGTTCGTTTGTTTTTAATCTATTAATACAGAAGTGGAAGATGGGGGTTGTGCTAGAAAATCTAATGTTTAGGTCTCCTTTCTAGAACACTGAGTTAATTGTTCTACAACCACAAATTCTCAGACAACATAATGAAACAAAAGGGACAGAGCCAGCTTTCATATCTCTGGCTCCTCTGCTCCAGTTATCCTGCTTCCTGCATGGAAAAACAGAAATAAATATCACAGCAAATATCTTCAGACATTCAGATTTAAATGAAAGATTTCCAGTTACACTTACTCTGAAACTTTTGGAAGAAAAGCTAAAAAAAAGATCGTTCATAACATGCTGTTGTTTCAGCATTGGACTTTGGTATCAGCACCTACATCCTGGCATGACTTTTTTTTTAATATTATATCTATAGACTGCGTAAATTATCAAAGTTTAAAAGATGATGACATATTTTGACTATTCATGTCAGAACTCATTTTCTGTTACTCATAACTTTAGATTAAATTATTAAAAGCAGACTGATGCACTAAATGTTTTATACTTTGCAAAACAATTGCTCCAACAGCATTATTTTAAAAAACTGAAACTGCCTAGTTCCTTAAAGTACAACTATTGCATCTAGAGTTCACGTATTTTCTCTCATTGAAGCACCTTTGTGCTAAAGACCACTTTTTCTTTTCTTCTTTTTTTTTTTTTTTTAAAGCCATTGAATCTGGCACATTAGATACAATGTGCTTTTATTACTCAGAAATACTTTATTACTGCAATAAAACTGCACTTTCCACTGCAAAATATATTATTAAATTGTGCCTTCAATAACTGTCTCACCTAATAGTGAATGTTAAATCAAAAAACTGAAGTCAAAGCTCCTGTTGATTCCACAGGCAGAAGATTACATGTTAATAGGGCAGGGCAACGCAACACAGCAGGAAAAGAAAAATGTCCCCAGTAGTTTACATAGCTATATATACTGAATTTCTGTTTTTAATGGTATTTTGTTTCTTGCAGTGCCAACATCACAAAGAGTACCTGAGAAATATCCAGTTATGTAGCAAATAAAATGCGCAACATTTGCTATTTCATATTGCTCTCCAAGAGCAGCACCCAACAGATGGTCACTTTTTAGCAGTCTCACTTCTATGCGTTTTGGTTAGAGAAGATCAGAAGACATATGCCTTTCACTTGGCAGGTAGACACCTGTGGGCTAGCATCACTTCATTAATTTCCTATTGAAACACCAAAGGAATTAAGTTTATTCCCATTAGCATGATCCTTAAACTGTTGCATCATTTAGCAAATTATTCCCATGTTAACATGCAGAAATTTGGGCATTTGCACTCAACAGAACTGCAAGTACTTCAGTATAAGAGAAAAACAGCATGTCCTAGGTCGGTTAAGATGTTAACTTGATTAAGGCTCTTCCATCCTCTATCTCATTTTGCTGTCTAAAACGTTATTATATATGTAAAATTCTTCGGTATCTTATTTTCTTCAAGATCCTATTTTTCAAACTGCTCTGTGGATATTAAAATTATTTTCTTTTTCCCTACAAAGCATGTCTCTGAAACTGAACTGCTAAGTATTCTTCTGTACTAGTGAAAGAAGCTAATACAGATGCTTCCTCAATCCATTTGTTAGTTTATGGATATAATCTTGAAAGAAGAGAAACAACCAACTAAGTAGTGGTTGCTGTAAACACAGTACTTAATGTATGAACAATTCAACCTCAATTTTCATCGGGGGGGGGGGGGGGGCGGACGGGACACTGCATTATACATTTTAACATATTTCCAAAGTTATATTTTATCGTAACCACACTCGCCCTCTCTGAAATGAACAGCCACAAATACAGGAACATCAGAAATCCACCTGGAGACAGAAAATAATCTTTTTCAGCTCAGCAATTTAAAATAAAAAGACAATCATCACACACCACCATTACCACTTGCACAGAACCTCTTTCATGAGGCTTAGATTCATTGAGAAAAAGAAGCATGAAACTAAAGTAAGCAGAAGACTTTTCAGTGAAACAAATACTCATCTACTGGTTTCTCAAATTGCAGAATGTACTTGACTTTTTCTTTCTACTTTTAATACTATAGAATTACCATATCCACTCCCTTTCTTTCCATTTCCATCTAGAGGAAAGAAGTTGCTTAGTTGTTTTAAAAAATTTACAGTTTTTTAATGAATGAATCTTAAAGAAAGACTTTTCCAGCTTCATAGAACAAGGAGCACTGGGTATGTTTTTGAATGTTGGATACTCATCTAAGAGGAATTAAACCAGCAAGGTCCATCTATCAATAGTTAATATGGCTCGAAAATACATTTCCCCAAATAACTTAAATCATTAGAAGACTGATGAAATAGAGTTATTTTTTCATGCACAGCAGCTGCTTTCTGAAATAACCACACTTAAAGAAAAATTAACCAAGCTAATAAAAACAAGGAAAAATGCTGATTCCAGATGTTGGATGAAATGCATTGCAAAAATTAAAAAAAGGGGGGGGAGGGGGCAATAAACTTTGCATGATAATTGGTAAAAGTAGAACGTACAGAAACCACTCAGGGCTGGAGACATCGATGTAGCCTTCTTTTGTTCAGGCCAGCACTTAAACACATTCTTACATGATATTCTGAACTGAGGTGAGTTTCAGCTTTTTCCTGAAGTAGGCCTGATGCAACAGCCATAGGAGCTACTGCCATTTTATAGTGTGCATGTCCCAGTGTTTTAGCTTCTGCAGAGACAATTTTAGACCAAGAGATTATTTTTTGCCATGCATTATAGCTTTTAAGTAATATCCTGTGCTTTGCAATGGGTTTTATATTTTTAAAATTAATTTAGGATTTGAAGAGCTTGTTGTTATACCAAGCAAGACTGCTAATAGTGTTGGACTGGCAACTTTGAGAAAATGATATTATTGTTATGTTCTACTCAGCAGGAATGGTGTTGAGTGAATTTTTAATGATTTACTAGTTCTACTTGACTGAGCTTGCACCCTGTAAATGGATCATATGATCACTGATCACAAGTTAAACTGCTTTTGTTTCTCGCATGGCATAAACCGAGGGTCTGTTGTACAGTACCAGAGGTTCGTGTGCAGCTCTGTGTAAGACAAGGGAAGGTTACATGCAACAGGCAGTTAATGGCTCATACCAGCAAGCCCTCAACTGAATGGAGCTCATGAGGTTGAATTTTAAAAAGGTAGCTGACCTTGCAGCTGGGAGCTTTAACTGTGTTTTTACCCATTTATACCTGGATAAGTAAACAGTTACTGAATGCTGAAAGGGCCTGAAAGCACTACTTTAGCCAAAGGTTAATCCCCATTCTCTGTGGATGAAAGGACGCAAAACAAAAACAAAAAATATTCTCTGCTTCAGGTAACACAAAGGTAAAACTGCAATAAACAATTCCATTAATTTTAAACTTAACTTTGCCTTACCCTCAATTTCTAATGAGTGCTTCAGCCATTAAAAAAATACTGAATTCTTCTAAAAATTATAGAAACATTACAGCCACAGAAAAAGGATAAATGCAATATAAACCAAAATAGCTCAGAAAATTTCATCTACATGAGATGAACCTAAAAGAATAAGTGATCAGTGAACTGCTAGTTACGTGGCTTGAACCTAAAAAAAATGTTCATCGTTCATGTTGCAGAAAACACAAGTGATGTCCAAATGTAAGAGACATTATAAAGCAGTGATTGTCAGCCCTACACATTCATCTAGGTGTTTAATATTTTTCTCAGTACTGCTGTTGAAACTAATGAAGAATTAATGGATTTCTCTGTCAAGTGTGGCTATTTCATAGCATGAAGAACTGGCACTGGTTCTGTCAGAAAGGTCAAAAGGTTTTAAGGTCAAAAACAACTTCTGGGCTAAAGACTTCTTACTCATTCTACAGATCGTTCCACATGAATTTTAGCATACTATTCTAGGTAAAAGGGTTTTTTAGGATCCCTAGTTTATTTTGTTATTTTTCCCTGCAACCTGTATTTCATCTATTTTGTAGAGAACAGAACAATGCCAACAATTTCATAGCTTCCATAGCTGCCCAGTATTCTTCTACATGCACAGATAGATATATTTTAAGATACATAATAAATATATGTTGGAGAAGGAGAAGGAAGGCCAAGGTGGATGTAGCCCTCAGCCACTATACAGCATGCATTATCTCAGTTGAGTGACATGGTAGCAAAAATGCACTTCACTTCACAGGTCTTAGTTTATTTTCTAGCTGACAGTCCAGGTTCTGACATTTGATGGCTTGCTAATATCCAGATGTTGCAAAGTCAAACCTTCTCTTCACTCTAAGTACAGGCACTAAACCCTAGAATTTTAAGTTCTTCTCTATTTATTCCTCAGTCCATGATTTCAATCTAGCAGCAACAAGACACCTCCATCTCCCATCAAACACCAGTCAGTATCCTATGCTTACTTCTTAACCCCAAAAGAGCATCAAACTTCCATTAATTATTTTTAAAATCTAGCAGACAACAGCACTCCATTTAAATGAAAGAGCACAAACCTATACTACATGTGTTTAAATTTTGATCATGTAGCAGAATAGAACAGTCCCTCCCTCTCTTTGATCTTGCATGTCTGTTTGGAATGCAACCTACAAAGGGAAATTTCCTTCTTGGAAAATCTATTATCTGCATCTAACAAAGTCAGGTACCTAAAACCTGTAATGAAAATAATATTATTTATAATACTACATGAATAAAAGACAAGTGAGGAGATCCTTGTGTCAGATTATATAAAATCTAAACGAAATATGCGTTTCCTAAGGAATTTTAAGTTTTTGTAAAATACAATTGCTGTTTTAAAAGTTTGTCCTCAATTGTCTACTTTACCACATCACAGATTTTCAACAGGTTAAAATGAAGAATTCTTAACTGCTTTTCAACTTGAACAGAACACCAGTATTCAGTTCAAAACTTTACCTTCACATGTTAGTCTCACCAGTTAGACAGGTTTTAGCTGCAAAGGTGTTAGAAAATATAGAACCTTTAATGCTTTGTCCACCCCCTTGAAAAGAGACATTCTGCTAAAATACTACTGTAAGTAAGGCCTGTTTGGATACTGCTTCTTGCTAACATTTACCTGTGTGCTTTATGATCATTGCAAAACAGAAAGCTCAGCAAACACAGGGGAAGAAGGCACTGTCTTGCAGAAGCACGCCCAGGTAAAGCAACTTCCTGCCACACCTATTATCCATGTGCCTTGGAAATTGTCTGTCTAGACATCAGGAACCTGATTAGAACAAGATTATATGCTTAACTGATGTTTTGCATCAGATTTAATAGGAGTATGCTGGCAGGCCTCAGCTGGGCCTGGAAGACTGTCCAGGTTGTGTGACAATTGAGGCCACAGTAAAGCTATGAACAAAGAACTCATAGTCACAAAGCATCCAAAATAAAACAGTTCTGTTTTACTAAGAGATGTTTAAATCATCTACACCTCTGCTTAAGACCTAAACTCCTAAAGACACTAGAAACATGAGTCATCATGGCTGCAGTGGTATTAGATATGAAGTGGAAACAATGATTAAGATAAAAGAGAAAGACTGGGAAAATTTGGAAAGTAGAGCCATCCAACCTAGCTTTAGTAACAAGGCAGAAAATAGCATGCAGAAGAGGAGTGCGTACCTGAACCTGTGAGCAAAAGCCTTGACTGGATTCACCTGGGAGCTTCTTGGTAACATTGGGAAGAGTGTTCAGAAGCTAAGGACAGACTATGATGCCAGAGAAAGGGAAGGCTGTACTAGCATCACTTGTAAACTTCATTTCCAACGTGGTACCTAAATGCTTAGCCTTAAGTCTTTCTTAATACAGATCTTCATTTTACCAGGAAGACAGTCTGATGTTGGGGAATAAGTACATCAGAGTGTAACTATCAAACTCATAATACCTTCAGGGAAGGAGGCAATTCAAATCAAAGAGAAACTCAACAAAAGCAGTGTTGCAGGCAACCCTGGGGCACCTGCACTTCAAGATTTCTGTAGGGGTACCTGGGAACCAGGTAATGAATGCTCCTGCAAAGCTGCAAAGCCTCTCTGTGAGGAGCTCTTTTGACAAGAACCAAGAGCTAGGAGGAGTTACCCCCATGAGTGTCAGAAACAGTACCAGACAGAAGGCAAAAATCTAAAAACTGATAGCAATATTTCACATCAGGAGAACCTGCTGGAATTTGAGCACAGACTTAATTGTTTTCCTGAGCCATCCTATTACTTTCTGTTTAGTTGTAAACTATTTGAATACACTTTGAATACAAAAGAACTATGATGTAAAAATCCCTAAAATTATCAAATGTGGATTAAAACTTTCCAAAAAGAAAATTAAAATCACATTTAGCAATCAGAAATTGCTAACATTTAAAAATTATTCATTTATTTGAATGTAGTTGTATAAATAACACAATAACCAAAGGTAATACTTGCTAGTTGTTGTATGATATCATCCACAGTTTTTTGATACTTAAAGTATTAATGGCAAAAAAAAAAAAAAAAAGCCCTTATATTTAAATTGTAGCTATCATTCTACTGTAGCTAGAAAATACCATGATATAGAAAAAAGTATCTTGGTTCTAATATAAATTTTTAATAAAGTTTATTAAATTTACATTGATCCATATGCAAAAATAATTTGTTTACAATTTGAACTGAGACTCAGAAACAAAGCCTAACTCAATAATAAAGAAGACTGGGAAAACACCATCTGTATAGTTATTTGCAGATTAAACTATTAAAAATATTAACTGTTGCATGTGGAGTCTTATTTGGAAAAGGATCAAATTATTCCCTTATATGTGTTTGGAGGCTGATTCTGAAAACAAACATGCAATTGTGAGAGCCTGAGGGCATACATGCAGTATTTGTGGGCATAAGCTTTCTGTGTAAAACGGAACACAACTATTTTAGCATCTCTCTAGAAAGGGAATATCTGTTGATTAGCAGGAGCCTTAATACAAGGGAATGTCTGGTTTCTGTCTCTAGCTTGCTACTAAATCATTGGCTCATTCTTCTTTTCCTTCTGCAAATTGAGGAATCTAAGGCTTACCTGGTTGTGGTGTTCCTGGATTCCCAATCAGCCTTGGAAAGTGCTTTGAAATCCATTAAGAAAAGGGCCATGCAAGTTGATGCATCCCAGGTACCTAATACATTGGCCTTCCAAACCCATGTGAAGTGTGCTATTTCTCGTCATTCAGCTAAAGATGAAAATTCACTACCTATTTGCAGTGATCAGAAGTTGTGCTTCCACAGAAATATAATTAAAAGAAGAAATGTTATTTTCATTACTTTACAGAAAAGTTTAAAAGCCTAACTTTCTTTGCTGATCATTATAAATCAGTAGACTGGAAGCACATCTATTTATTTATAACACATGTTGAGCCTTAAAATTAAGTGGTGTACATATAAAAACACTAAAGGTGACAGACAGGAACAAGAGACATCACAAGAGGAATTAAAATTGTCAGCCTTTCTGAACAACCCAGGAGTTGTAACTGTCATAAAGTAGCCACAAATTAATAGATTCCTAGTAATCTACCCCATGCAGCAAGAACAAAGGAAAGTAATCACACAGCCACACTATTCCTTCTATTGCACTTAGCAATCTAATACTTAGCAACAGATGAGCCAAAATCCAGCATCCCAGTGTCTTACACTGAAGGCAACCAGTGGGTGTTCATGTACTCTTAGATAACTGGCACCTAAAAAGACTTCTGTCAAAATGACTTTTGAAACATACATCAATCATCTCTTTTCTCTACCTGCCGAATATGTACCTGAGAGTTTCTACAATCAAAGGTCCATTTCATTTCTATTCCAAAATGGAGACCATCTCTTCAACAGCAGGGAAGGGAAGGAAAGGGGAAATAGTGCCACAGCAGTGAGTATGAACAGGGCTGAGGCATGTGGAATTCAAACAGAAATAAAGCTTATATATTACACTCGTAAGAGCAGATAAAATGTCTTCATTTTTGCATAGCAAATTGCTCTGTTTAGATACTTTTCCCTTAAAAGTAACTGTAATTACAGAGTCATTCTGTGGAAGAAGCGTTTGAACAGAGAGGATCAAAAGTTTACCATGAAATTTCTCCATGGAACATGAAGGAAAATATGGTAGAAATCATCTAATTGTGACCATTAAATCACATTTCTAAACACGTAAGGCACTTAGATTTATAGAGTCCAAGTCTATCACAGACCAGACAGCTTGAGACAAAGCTGGATGCCCACTTCTCAAATATAAGACAAGGAAGGTGCCAAAAGTTCTAGAAACTAGCTATTCCCTATCATCCATTCATTTGCCTAACAGAAGGTCCAAAAGACAACAAATCTCCTCCCAAAATATATATCTATAAGCAAGACAATCCACCCACATTTCAAAGCTGTTTTATTCCTTGATGCATCTGGCACACAATGTGATTGTATTTTAGAGTAACCTCTGGAAAAATAACAGTATAGAATACAACAAAAAAGTTTCTTTTTTCTTATTTCTCAAAGTATACCTTTATTCCCAATATTTTATAACTCTTCTGTATTAACATCACAGTTCTCCCCATGCCATCCTCCTGTTTACCACAGTGGCTATGGTTTTCTCAGAACAACGCCACTACTTGTCATTCTGTAGTTTATAGGACTAATTCTGCAATATCAAAATGCCTGAGAAGGCTAACTACTTAACTGGAAAATGACATATGAGAGACTTTTTTCTAAAAAAAAAAAAACAGTTCTCAGAAATTTATCAGATGATAAGTATCACTAAGTAGAAAGACTGCTGAGACCCTCAGTATTCCCTCACAAAAACAACAGTTAAATCCACCCAGAAGGCACACTAAAGCAAGAATATAAAGTTAGCACCTGACTATATATGCACGTGCACTTATCAAGACAAAAGTCATAGACTTACTCACTTAAGACAAGAAGTTGCAATTATTGTGATTTTATCATTCTTACACTTTGTACACTTCAAACTTGAAACCGGCAACAGGGTACAAAATCTAAAAATGGATAAATTGAAAATGCATAACATTTATGAGGAAAAAGCAACTAATAAAAAGTTACAAATACATTGTTTTCATGCAATAATAGAAAATGGACTGCCATTAGAGTAGTATTTTTGGATTTAAGAATGCAATACTGGATACTCTGTTATAAGCAGTGTCTCACTGAATTTGTATTCTTGCGTTGTTGGCACCTAGGTGTCTAATATACGTACCAGCTAAGAAGCTCTGCTAGTTTTATAGACGATTTGAGAAGAAAACATAGACAATGGCACTAAGAAAAGGCTATAAAAAGATTCAGGACTCCTCCACAGGCAGAAGCAAAAACATCAGCTCCTTTTGTAATTTCACAAAGTGAAACTAGAAAGGGCATTAAAAGAGAGGAAGGGAAAAAAAAAAAACCTTCTTAAGAGTCTTAATCAAACTCTTACATTTAACAGCATTAATGCTAAGTATGCAAACGTTCATCCCACTGATCATTATGGTATCAAGAACTAATTTTCTTCCTTTTAAGAGCTTATATGTCACATCACACCCCTCGGGCCTTCCAGAGATGTATTTAAATGTCTAACAAGGGGAAAAGAAAAGCATTCCAGACAGCCAGGTGTTACTGATTCACCCATTAAAACTTCAGTTATAAAATATCCCACACAATGGTAAAACATTTCAGTCATTAGCCAATCATAAATAGATTAAGATGACATTCTAAATTATTATGACTATATGTGTATAAAATTTACATTGCTCATCACATTATCCCAGGTGTCGGTAACTCTGATTATCTGAAGTTAGATGAAGTGCATGTATTATTTGTTCTAAGAACTTAAGGAAAAGAAAGACAAAGCCGGATGTAGCAAATGTAACATTAATCCTGAGACAGAAGAGAACTTCAGATTTATTTGTAATGATGCTCATTCATTTACTCTTATATTACCACAAATGAGGTCTTGTTTCCTTTTATTGTAAGCTTTAAGTCAGCCTGACTATCTCACATAATGAATGTGAAATAGTAAAAGAAATGAAAGATTTTTAAACCTTGTATTTCCTAAACTCCTGTTTTCCAAATAAGTAAGGTATTTAATGGACATCCAACACTGCACATTTCAATATCAACTTTAATATGGAAAGATACAGATGGACTTTTCAAATTATACTATTCTCTCTCTTTATAATGGTATGCTGTCTATTTACACAAAATCAGTTGCTTATGTACATGAAGATAATTTCTGTGCTTATTTATTTTTTCTTTACCTACACTGTCAAACAAGATTGGAATTTTATCACTGAAATGTATTTCAATTCACTTCCCCCCTTTGGCTTTGGCACATGATCAAATTTCTGAGTTAATAAATTAGGGAGCATCACCAGTATTCCCATAACTGTCAGTGGGCAAGCTCTTAACTCACAGTCAGTGTGAAGAAATTTGAGTTAACTTAATCTAGGTTAGAAGACAGCTGATCTAAATCAAATTATGTTGCATTTACTATGAGCTAAAAGTTTGTACCGGACAGTCACTACTAGAAATGCACAATAATGCTCTGTGCTAAAAAATGCAATTTCACAATTGGATTAAGCCAGTTAAGATGCATTGCCACCAAGAAAAAAGGCTTTCCTGCCCTCCCAGTCATGCCTGAAATGCATTTCCATTCTCTCCCATGAGCTGGCACTTGCACACATCATGTTGGATGACCTCTCTGACCCATCTGAAAGTTTCCAAAGAAAAATAATAGATAAATAAGAACGTTAATTTTCCATCAGGTCAACAAACTAAACTGACCCACTGTACCGTCATCAGCCAAAACCATGGGTAGAGAAGAGGACCATTCGTTTCAGTTGCAGCATAGTCTTAGAGCACCCAACAAGGTAGACCAGTATTTGTTTGAAGGAACAACAAGAAAGGCACGACACAGCAGTGCGTTGTCTAGCAGTAGACCCACTGGTGACTGGATGTAGAGCCACGAGTCTTACACTCCACTCCTGTCATTCCCACTAACCTCACACTCTACTGTTTCAGCTCTCTGCAGGTCTGCTCCCCGTTCCAGCATTTGTCGGTCTTGTCTTTTGAATTCTCAGTTCTTCTATACCGGATTGCTTCTTACTGTGTATATATACACTATCTACACACACAGCATGCAAACATGTTGTCTAATAGGGCCACAGTCTCCAGGCATACAAAAAGCAAGCAACTGATTCACCCTATTAACAGGCACAGCTTTTTCCCAACTTTTTGCCTTTTTTGTTTTGTTTTGTTTTGTTTCATTTTAGGAGTGAAATGCTGTGAGTTTTGCCACTGACTCCAACAGAAACAGATTTAATTCTTCAGTGGTTTTAATATTCAAGATTAGCTAAATACAAACTATGTCAAATGCTGTCACCAAGGTCCATAACTCATGAACAACTCTACAGTAATAAATCAGTCAAGACCAAAGCATCAGCATGCTGCAAACATTACTGTTTTACGTTTCAAAAATATATTAGTAAACAATGAGTTAAAAATGATGAAATTTAGCCAGACCACATCCTTTTTAGCACAAATACATCCCAGTTTTCTAGCTATAGAACACAAGATTATTTTTATTTACATCAGAGACAGGCAAGCACCCGAAAGAATGGAATTACTTTCTCTTGTGCTTGAGGATGAGAACTGATCCATTCTAGCATGCCTGGTCAAACGTATTAGCTTGCTCTCAAGAAATGTTGGGATGAGACTGACTTCAAAAGACCAGAAATCTACACAGCTTTTGCCAAACACCCGCTTTTGCCATCTGGGCTTCAGGTGTTTCTGGGTTCCCATTTCTTACAAGGCTCTGTCATGTTTTTTTAATGTTTTCTTTGCTGTGATACGCTAGGTTGAGGCTGCTATTCACTTCAGAGAAGAAAACTTTGCCTCTGTTTGCAGGCTAAAGCTCACCTGAACACATTGTTTTGTTTAAAACCCATTCAAAAGAAAAATAATGTGAATCAAGTCTAATAATTAATTCATAATTAAAGAGATGATAAGAGTAGAGAAGAAAGAAGAAAGGAAGAAAAAAGAGAGGAATAAAAGAAAAAAGAAAGGAAATGGGAAAGAGAAGAAAGGAAGAAAAAGAACAAAGAACAAAGAATAAAAGAAAAAGGAAAATTAAAAAAAAAGAAAAAGTTTTCAACATGTGGAGTGGCTCAAAAATCCAGAAAGAATTTTCCACAAATAAGAATTTCTTAAGTCTTTCTTACAGCACAAGAAAGTGATAAGATTTGCTAAATAGAATAGATTTTTGAAACACAAAATTATATTGGAACCATATTATTACAGCCCATTCTGCAAATTGTGTTTATACTAATGCTCACTTATAAGATCTTGGAAAATTTATTGTCAGTTGTGACACTGCAACTCCTTGTAGCATTTCACCTGCATTAATCCTTATGACTGAGAATAACACTGTAGGTGTGGCTTTAAAAACTATACACTTAAATAATTCAGAAATTCAAATGAGTACAGTCACAATCACCAGAAAAAGGTCCAAACAAATCATCATGTACCCTTGGCCACACTTCTTGGCAGACACATTAATAATAAAAACAAACACAAAAGCAAAAAAGCCCCCAAACATCCCCCCCCAACCAGTTTTCTCCAAAAAAGCATAGTTGTCTGATATCACAAACTGTCAGAACCCTAATCAAGGAAACACTAATGCCTATACCCAAAAAATTAAAATTCCACTGTCCTAAGCCACCAAATTCTTGCCAAAATTCAACTTCTACAGGACTGAATCCATGTTGAGTGTAATTTTTATTATGTCAGGTTCTTTGAAAAGGCTAACTGGAAGTGGATTAGCCTAAGTTTAAGAGGATAAAATAGATTAAACTTTTTTCCAGTAGGTAACAAATACATGCAGCACTGAGCAGCCTTTTCACAGCATGTTTTCTGTAAGTATAAAATGAAATAGGAGAGTCAGGCCTGGTAATAAAGAGATCATCTCAATTGCAGATGTGTTGTACAGCCTGAACGAACCCAAAGCATCTGGCTAATGTCAGCAGAAGCCAAGCATTCCTTTTCCTTTCTTTAACTCCACCTTGCATAGTATCATTTACATCAGCTCTTCAAAACCTTATGGCACATTCTGGCATGCTGGCTTCCTCTAGGAAAAATAACCCGGGGGGGGTGGAACTTGGCAGGGATGACTAGCAAGAGGGCTGGTAATTTACTTTGGTTGCAAGAGGCATTTTGCCTCAGGAGCTAATCTTGATTATCCTCCAGTGATTGTCCATCACATGGGGAAATACCAAATGTCCTACAAGGTATTTCAATACATGGCCTCATCTGTTAAAAGCAAGGGAAATATCTTTTCCCATCTTTCTCCCATTGATTAAGGAGAGAAGGTAGAATCTGGTACTTAGTACCTGATAAAAAATAGCAGTGGTGGCAAGTTGCCTTTCTTTTTCTCTACGAAACTGCTTTTTTCTATAGCTCAAATGCACAGTTTATTATAAATCCTATTTTGCCAACTATCCTGTCTTATTTAGGAGAAATTTATCATCATCTGGGGCAAAACGTATTACTAATCTCAGTGACTGCATATACAAAACAGCTATTGGTCTTACAGTGATGCCATGAGGTTGTATTTTCTCAAATTTTTACATTGTGGTTTAAAACTTTGGATAAGAATCATCATGGGGCTTATCCAAAATCCAAAAAAGGCAGTATGAGCTTTTTATTTCAAATAATTTTGGATAAAACCCCACATACTTTCAAAACCTTATCACTGCAATGTGAAAAAGTAAGCATTCATGAACATGGTCTTCCATTCTATTATTTCACAATTAATTGGGGGGCGGGGGGGAGCGGCAGGGGGGGAATATGGAATAGAGGATTTAACTTTGAGATACATCCATTCAATTTTTGTGCATTTTCCAGTGAATAATTTATTGCCTGACTAAAATTTTTAACTTGAAAAATCAGTTGAAATTTTGTGGGGAAAAAGTATGCAAAGTAATGAAAAATTCCTTGTAAGTCACTTTTTTTTTTAAGCATAGTCCCTTATGAACACTTTCTAGATGCTATGGCAAAGACATCTCAATTTCTATCATTCCAACAGCTAACTCCAAGTGGACTGTCTGTGACGAGAAACAAGTGTGAAAAACTGACCGTAAAACAATACACCTGTTTGAGTTATACTTCTCATCATTAGAATTTCTAACATCTAAACATCTGTAAAAGCATGCATTTACCTCTCAAGTGCCTAATGAGGCTTTAGTGCTGACCTATTATAAAGCAATTTAAAGAACAGTACCCTCCTCAAATTCAGTCTTCTCCATCTATTTGATCCTGTAATAGGTTTATTGTTTTTATTTGTGGCACAAAAATTTATTCCAAGGAATGTGATGTATAAACAAAAAACTTCAGAATGCAGAAACTGCATTATGAAAAACTTCTCTTCACCACCTCTCTCAATACAAAACTAACCTTGGCCTGCTGACTAGAGATGATGAGAGCCTTTGGGGAGAACAGATGGGAGCCGAGGAGCTGCTCACAGCCCCACAGGAGATGTTTGGCATATTGAGAAACTAGGTCTTCTATTATAACAGCAAATGGAGAAAGAGTTTGAATGATAACTCACTCCATGGCTTATTCTACTTTTCTCCTTTTAATGTGTTCACCAACGTGAAAGTCTTTTTGTATCAACAGCTGAAACCATTCAGTTTTATTGGGGATTTCATGTTGGACTCCAACCCTATCTTGAGTCAAAAGAGTAATAAATGTATCCAATCTAAGCCAAATGTATCATAAGCATTTGATTTTGGTTTTGAAGCACTCAGCTCCCCAAATCATGGCTTAATATTGATGCAAACAGCTTTGCTGCAATATTTAGCAGGAGCTCCTTATGAAACATAGCAAAGGTGTTGCTGTTAACGCCAATACCTATTCAAACACAAAGCAGGTTGATATTACTAGAAATAATCTTGTTTTCTATTGCGTACATGAAAAAAGGAATCTAAACATTATTAGATATAAAATACAAAGTGCAAGATGCTAAAACTGGTTTCTTTTATTTTTCTGTATTTTAACCACTGTATTTAAAATGTAAACGTATTTGTGCGATTAGAAATTGCCTAAAAGTGTGCTCGATTTTAACATGATAGCAAATTGAGAACTGTAGCTGAACCCACTAACTCAGTTCAGACAAGATGAACCAGTAAAAGCTACTCTGAAATGACTCGAAGGGGGGTTTTTTTCTTTTTCTTTTTTTTAATAAGAGTGCACACAAGACAGGAAGAACATCAGTGACTTCAGTCTCTGGCCTTCTAACCAAGAAAGGACTTGTGAAGGTGAATGGTTTGTAGACGAAGGGGATATAAAAGAGACAAAACCAGGATAAAAATTAAATAAAAAGTAGCTGTCTTAAACTGTAATTGCACTCCTCTGCTGAGCATGCTTTCAGATATATAAATGTGATTTACCATCAGCTTGCAACTACAAATCAGGTCTTAAGAAACACTTGTGCTATGAAATTGTTTAATCTCATCAAGCTCTGCTTTCACAGCAAGCCATAAATCACGAAGTCTTTGTTATCATAGACCTCCATGAGCGCCTCTCAGGCAGGCAATGGATCGTGGGTATATATAATCCTGACTGCACAAACAGTGGGGTCGTCACAGCCTGAAATACTTTCATAATAGCCACTGTGCAGCTGGTGGAACACAAGCCTATGATGGATATCTCATTTCCTACAGTCGGCATCTATTTCGAGCAAATTATTACCACATAAATTTCTTGTCAACAGAAACGGCCAATTAATTAAGTTAAAAATTTACTCGTGATCACATCTACAAACCAAATAGAACTGCAAGGCAATTTTACAGTTACTGAATATACTGCAGGTCAGTTTAATGAATAATTTTTAACTTTGTCATAAACTCAAAGACAGGTTAATATCTTGAGGAACCTGACTGGAGAGCAGCTGCCAACAGATTTACACAAAATATATTTATGCAGATTTTGATTGCTGACATCTGGGGACAGAAATAAACTTCATACAATTACAGAGGCTTCACAGGAATATGAAATTTCCTCCTTAAAAATATGCAAGTTTTCCTCTAAAACACTGTACTTAAATATGAACAGTGTTTAAAAAGATACAGAATTGTTGTTGGGGAAATAAATGGCTCCTTATCAAAGTTGAGAACTATAGTAAGTAAAACACTGTCATTAGGCTTGCTTTTAAAATTACTTTGTTTTCATGCTTCTAAAAGTGTGTTTTGCATGTGTATTTATCACATACACACAAAAATATATAAGGTAGTCATAATTAGTGGATAGAGATAATTGGATGTTTTCTTACCCTCAACAACAAATAAAAGTTATTCTTTCCAAGGTGCCTTCACATCAGTTAAAACGTTGTCAGCGGTGCAGTACAAGAGAAAGTTTAGAACTATGCCCTCCATACAAATCAAAGTGGGCAGACTGGCAGAGGCATGAATACAGCTACTTACTTTGGGTTATTATAGACATAAAATTGGTCTGCATAAGAACATGCACATTTGTAAGTACTTCATAATTTTTATTTTAACCTTCTTTCACCTTCTTCCCCCATGCAGACATCCTTCTTGAAGTGAAAGCAAATATATCCCAGTCACAGCTAACTATGAGATGAAATAGCCTTTTCCAAAAGAAAAAAATTAGAGTATTAATTAAAATATAGAGCGGCTTTTGCCTCTGTGTAGATGGTTCAAATTTATTAGAGGTAGGCAAAGACCCTAAGTAACAACATGGACAAAATGGTTTGACAGTGGTGGTTATGTGACGACTTTTTTTTTTTTTTTAATTTGTATGCAATTCTGTTGCTCTGTCTTCATTAAAATTAAGATATAAATATTATATCTTTCATTAATATATAATGACTCAGCTGTAGAAATCTTTGAAAGGTTAATAATTAATGGTGTAATCAACACAAAACCCCAGAAATTCCTCATCATACAATTCCAAGTGGGTAAAAAATGCCTAAGAAAGAAGAGTCAAACCAACCAATCTGCAAATACCACCTCCCCATTATTCTCCTCATTGCAAAGAGTTTGAGTAAATAGGTGGGCCTTATAGACTAACTTAAAGTACAGTTATGGCAGAGCAGTTCAGGAAGCAAGCACAGCTGGTCAGAACTGGAAAAAAAAGTACTCTTAATTATACCAAGGGAACCCAAACTTTAAAATCTACACTAATTGTACCTGTGGCAGAATGGGAAATCATGGAAAAGGTCGATCACTCAAGGGTGACATCAAAACTATTTGGGGAGCTTGGAAGTTGAAGAGGGCCTCTTTGTCCTCACTATAGCCCTCTGGATTTGGAGGGGAGGTGACCACTACTGCAATGGGCAACTGAGCTCATTCAAGAAGGCATAGCTGGGATATGTTTCTAGAGTGCAGGTTAGAGCCGAAGGAGAGGGGAAAGTTCGGCCATCAGGGAATCTGCCACAAAAAAAAGATTGGCAGATCACTGTGAAGACTAGCCAGGCCTTAAAGATGACAGAAAGCAAGTTCCCAACCAACCCTCAAGGTGTCCCTGAGGGACTGAGGGACTGTATGGATTTGTTAGAATCTAAAAAGCCAACAAGTTGTGACAAGGAACAAGCCTGACGGAGAGGACCTGCTCCAAAGAATGCGATGGGCATAGGGAGAAATATGTAAACAAACTTTTACTTGGTTTGCTTCATGAGTTTCTTTACTCTGTGTTCATTGTTCTAATTTACTACCTAACAAAACTGTGTGATTCACAAACTGATAAATTTTTTTGGGGGGGGGGGGGGGGGAACTCTGTGAAAGGAAGTAAGGAAGGAAAACTTCCCTCAAAGTTCTGATGGAGTTAAGGTCCCACCACAGCCAAGGAACAAGATATCAAGGTGCAAAATATTACAAAGATGAAGAGTCTTTTACGGCAGAATTGACAAAAATTAATTTCCACATCACTCAGAGAGCACAATCACAAAGGAACAGTGCCATTCATATGTACCTACACAGGTTCACAAGACAAAGAGCCATACTGTACTGCTTTTCCTTGCAGTTTGAACTAAAAGCTAAAGTAAAACTACAACTTTCTCCAGATTGTTGGGCTTTTCTTTAGCGTTGTGCTTTTTTTTTTTTTTTCCTAATGTTACAAAGCTACACTCTTAACCTTGACTGGAGGTCTAATGGTTCTGATCAAAGACAGTCTGTGGAGGGTGGGAAGTCTGAAGGACAGTTGTTTTCATTTTAAGGGCTGTTGTTTTCATTTTCTTTTGAAGAAGAATCAGCTTGGTTTATTTTAGACCTTTTCCTGAAAGTTATACTAGTCTGACACAAGTTATGAACTCTTCTAATGACTGATTCAAGACATTTTTTCTTTCTGGAAAGAGAGAAAAAAACAAACAAAACAAAACAAACACAAAGTCTAGGAGATAGATGGCTCATGGTGTTTGGAACAATCTTCAAATAGTATATCAGAAAAACATTTCAAAGTATTTTCCATTTAGCAAAGAATAATAAAACACTTCAATATTCCTCACTGTCTATGCCTGTTTCTAAAGTAGATGGATGTTTGTCTGAACAAAGGAAGACTTTGGAACATGCTTAAAAACAAGCAGAATCTTTAGTATCTTTCTGAACTTCCATCTCTGAAATTAGTTATGAAAGCTGTTCAAGAATATTATGTGAATATTCTCAATTTTCTAGAAATGGTTTCAAAAGAATACAAGGTAAGTTTTAATTTAGTTACTACCAAATAATCAGGTACTTCTGTGTCAAGGACTTTCTTACACTTCTCTCCTGTATGGAGAAAATTGAACTTTTTGGTAAAAAATGGGAAATGGCCAAAGAATTAAAAAAGGGGGGGAGGGGGCAAAGAAATTAGATGACAACTATACAACCAAACAACTGCAGAATTTTGGGAACACAGCATCAATAACTTCCCCCCCCTCCTCCCCCCAAAAAAAACTGAGAACAAAATTTCCCTGAAAAAAATGTTTGATTAATTCAGAGTGATTATATTGAAAAATAACTCAGACTTGCTTAAGAATGAGTATGCATAATTAAGAAATCTTTTATCAAAACAATTCCAAAATGGACAACAAACTACCACACTCTAGCATCAAGGAAAAAAACCCCAACTTTTCAGGCTACACCTTATAAAAAGTGGGGATTGGTATGAGGGGGGTGGTATTCTCCATCCAAACTATATTGTAATGGTAAACATTAAAGTACTTCGTGTGCATTTTCCATGCAATGGATAAACTTCTTTATTATAATTGTTATTTCAGGTATCACCTACAACTTGATACAATGTTACTCAGCAGGCTTTGAGTATCCCAAGGGATACTGAGCATCCACTAAATGTTTTGGGCATTCAAGATTTCTGGAAGAATTTGTGAAATCCTTAAAGGAAATCTGGAAAAAAAAATATTGGGGAGAAGATGCATAATTCTGTGCATCTGATGATTACTACAACTAAATTGAGCTACTTAAATAGTCTAGAGGAAAAAAAGTAATTTAGAGATGACTTCACAGATCATAGAAAATTGTTGTTTATTATGTCCTCTCCTTGGGAAGTGGGTAAAAAGGAAATTTTCATATTCTGCATCATATTTACATGTGGGATCTTTCTACGTGCCAGAACAAGTATATAATTTGGCTTAACAATATTTTTCTAAAATAAGAATTTGGCTGAAATTTTATTAAAACGTATGGTGTCTTCCCCTCACACTATAGTCATAAGAGCCATGAAAAATAATTGTACTTACCAAAGCACAATGTAAATTTTAAATCTTATTAACTGATCTCCTACCAATGACACTATTTTTTCCCATAACAAAGTGAAAACTACAAGAAAGAGAAGCATATTAACACAAAATCATCTAATCCCTTCCCACCACTCTTTAAGGTAGAGAAGAAAAAAAATTGAATGACCAAATAATTGAGGAAGATCTACATATTCACTTCTAATGATGCCATATGTAAGTTCACTCAAAATTAAAAACACTAAAAACATTAAATTCTATATTCCACTATTTAATTTGTATCTATACAATAGCAAAAGCATCCCAACTTTGACTTGTAGTCCTCATTCTTAAACTACAAGACGACTACAGAGGATTCACGCTACTGAAATTCTTGAAGAATGAGGTAAATTTACAAGGCTGTGTCCCTAAGGTACCAACTAAAATCAAATTATATCTATACTTGCAGTATTAAGTATTGTATTTTCCTTGTTACCGTCTCCATGAAACATTCTCCTCCTCTGCTCTTTATTCTTCTCATTTGTCCACATTTGGGTGTTCTACTATGGCAGAGGCATTAATTCTGCCAGGAAATTTTTATTTAAACTGCATGTAACAAAAGTTCAATTCTCATACATGCAAACCCTGTTTTATAAGAAAACAAAGTACCCCCAAAATAACCAAAAGATGCTCAGATACTTATATCTTCCTAGCTGAATAAGCATAACTGATTTTTTCCATTAGGAGACACAGAAGGAGGAATGAGGAACAATAAATAGGACCTTATTCATATATAGGGTTCTGGCAAGTACTCATTCCTTGTGAATCAAAAACATATTTGTTCTAGATATTACATTGAACACCATTAATTTCTTTTCAGTTTTTAGCAATGATATTAAAGTGTAATCAAAACTACAGTAATATTACTGAATAAACTGGATAAAATAATCAGAGCCACATCTTTTTCTATTCTGAACATGGTTACTATATTTAACGAGGCACTTATAAGATGAGAGAGATCATATGATTATTGTCACTGTGTACATAGATTGTGAGCTCACCTACAAGTACCAGTAAAATTTCTATGTCTTCACTAGGTAACCATTATACACAGACAGGGAACACAGTGTATGCTCCACAGACTGAGAAGCTAAATCTCCTTTCATGTTACAGAACTCCCTCCATGCAGGAGTATGAGATAATATGCTACATAACAGCCATTTAGTGATGATATTGAAAATAGGAGTATGGAGCTCAAAGTCCTGGCAGAAAACAAGAAAAACATGGAATGAGAAACTATTGATGTGATCTGTTACTGGATCAATTTACTGAAGGTGTCTTAAGATTCATTAGTGTCCTAATGCCTCAAGTAAAATATGCCAGAGATTAATTGGAAGAAACACAGATAATGACCATGTTTATAAAGAATTAAACCAATTAGTTGATAGGAATGGTCACATACTTATTTCTAGACAGTAACTACATTCCACTGAAGAAAACTGTTTTGAGTTAAGGTAATGTAATACAAAACACCATTTCTGGAGATATTGTGAGCAGAACAATCTTGTTTTGATTAATTATTCAGTTTGGTAAAATTACAGCTTGTTTAAAGGAGCATAAGCAACCTTTCAGAATGCTTCACTTGCTTCTTTATACATAAGAATAATTCATTCCAGGTGTAAATTTACTTAATTAAGAAGCACTACCCCATCTTTCTCCATTTGAGTGGATAAATTTAAACCCACAAAACAAATTACAGAAATCAAAAATTGGCATTACAGTCCTGAGCTCTGAAACAGACTGTGCAAGACAAAAAAAAAAAAGGGGGGGGGGGGAGGAAGCAGGGGGAGATACCACATAGAAATTTTTTTCACCACCTGAACTAATAGAGAAGCAATACTTTAGACAGTTTATGTAATTTGTGCCGTATTATTAATCATCAGTATTCCTTTGCTTTCTATAGTGTTCATATTTCTTGTATTTTGTGTTCTTCCAGCACTGTCACAGGCCTCTTCTCTTTTTTTCTGAACCACTGAGAAGACCAGGTGGCTAGGTCCTTGAGGACTGCAACATGACAGTATCCTTACAGATAGTACAGCGGGACTCTGCCATTATGGCAAGGGGTATTTCCAAACAAACCAGTCAAGAAGCAGATGCCCAGGCTGAACTAGGCTGTGCAAAGATAGGTTGGCCCTGACATTTACACCTTTTCTGAAAACATTATTTGATATATTCCTTACTGAGGTCCTGTGAAGTGACTTCTCAGAAAATGTGAGGAGGACACAAACTGTGGAAGGAAGAGACATAGAAGAAGGAGGCTGGTGCAGATACAGAACCATTAAATATAGTCTTGTCCTATTCACTAACATTTGAGTGTACATACACTCTGTCTTCTCAGAAAGTTCAGTCCAATGTAACGGATCATCCCACTACTGATATGTATGAAAGACAGCAAAAACTATATGCTCATTAACACTAAGAAAATATTGCCTGAATGATACATTTTTGCATTTGACAGATTGTTAAAATGGAATCCTAAACATCTAATTAGCCATGTGTAATATTATTTTAAAATGTGTAGCTATTATTGATAAAGTACTTACAACCATTAGAATATAGGCAAGCAACTAGGAAAATCAGGATTTCTTCAGGTTCTATCTGAAAAATCACCACGATATATGGAAAATCAAAACCAACTAGAAACCCAATGCTGCTGTGTAAATACCACATCTATTTTCAAGCTTGTAGATTAATCGAGCCCAAACAAGAGACTTTTAGCAACTGCCATTTTTTAAATTACTGCACATAAATTTTTTTTCTTTTTCATCACAATACATATTGAGGAAGCAATGGCTCACATATTATTTCAATAACTGTTTTAGGAAAAAGTTATAATTAAATTTCTTCCGAGGAAAAAGATACTAATACAAAAAAAAAAAAAAAAAAAAAAGACAAAGACATCGGTTTACGGAGGAGGAGATGGAACAAAAATATCCTTCCAAATAACTTAAGCAATGCTGGAGTTTGCTTTTTTGTTTAATTTCAGTGACTTGAGCCATAAGGAACTTTCTACAGTCAGAGACAGCAGTAAGAGAGTAACCCATATAAACTCAGAAAAGGCAGAATAGTGTTTGCTTATTCTCTATGATTTTAAGATATAACCTATTAATCTTTTTAGATAGTACTGTTGGAATATTTTATTAATTGTATTTGTGATATTATTTATTATATATCATTTTTAATGTTACCAGATTTAAAAAGTTGTTTATCAATATAACATTTGTAAGTAAATCTATAATTAAAACAAAATTAGCTGCAAACAAATTAAAAAGTTTAAATATTAGGCTTCCATTAATACACTGCTTCTACCATATTCTCCTAATACTATATCTAAGTCATTAACAAATATGCACCTAGAAGGATTTGCAAAAGGATTATGAAAATTAATATGGCCTGCTTAACACTTGATTTACTTTGTCACTGTTATGCACCCTGTATGACAATCCTATCCACCTGAACAAAGACAACTGGCAAATATAAGGAAACAAGCAAAAGACTATTAAAAGAGGACACTCCAAAAAGGAAAAAAGTCAAGATTGACTTGCAGTCCTTTTGTAAGAATACTTTGCAGCTACTTTAAACAGATTTAAGATAAACTAACATTCCACAACTGCAGCTTAGAATACCACTGCCTTCAGGTCATTTCTTTCTCTCTCCATGTAAAAAAAAAAATGTTCCCCAAGTAGTATTTAGAGCACAACATTTAAGGATAAATTGAAATTTTCACTCATGAAACCATAATTTATATATGTTGATGTTAATGAAGAATATAAGGTATATTCCATAAAATTCAAATATATACTCTTTGATCACAGAATGAATTGGTTATTAATGTATATGTAAACTGCTGTTTAATTTATAAATTGGAGGATCTTTAAAATAATTACCTGTCATTCTACTGCTCTTGCCTCCCTATCTTGTTTCTAAATTGTCATCATCTGAAGATTCTATGAACACATTTCATAATCAAATTTCTGAAATAGTTGTGACTGGGTTTTTTAATCCTATTGAAGAAGAAAAAACTCCCAGGGCAAAATCTAATTTAATATTAAATTACACTTGAGGATTAAATTACTTGAGCATTAACAATTGACAATAATATATATCACAAGAATGCCACCATATCCCTAAAACTGATCATTCATAAACAAACTCAGAGATTAAGCACAAGCTTTGCAGAAATTGAAACACTGTAAAGCATGAAAATGCAAACTTTAATTCTAATCTATTTTGATACGCTGAACTTGCTATACGAGTTCTGTGACTGATGAAAATAAAAATTACTCTCAACCCTACTTTGCCAGAGAGAATGAAACAAAAACAGAAAGAAAATTTTGAAACCCAATTAAGCAATCACTATCAATTACATTGTGTTGAAGTCACTCCCCTAACTACTTCAAGCCACAATGAACTACCTCTGAACAATCCCCTTTTTCCAAACTCCTTGGGATTCATTAGGAACAGGAATAAATTGTTGCCTGGCAATGCAAATACTATTCAGGATTTTTGACCCTGCTACTTACTCCTACTCAGCTTTTTGCTATTTTAAAGATTATAGGGAATACAGCCTCTTCTTATACTGGAGAAGAACTCAACTCCTAGAATCTTCTTACAAAAGATTAGGGCTGTCAGGGGATAAATTTCAACATGATATCATCTTAGAGATCGATTAGCAACAGCTGGACACAACAGAAGTGATTTATCAATGACAGTGAACAGCAAACAATATGAAATACACTGGGCTCATGCTAATTTTTGTAGGACACAGAGTAATTCAGAGATGAACGACTAGCCCAATAACAGCAGGCCAGATTCAAATAGTGCAAATATAACCAATAGATCTGATGTGTATGTTGCACTACCACTCAGCATCACTATTAAGTGGCAATCTCCAGGGATGATTGCTTTCAACATATGAACTTTGACCTCAAAGAGCAGAGATAAAACATTACAAGGCACAAATGAGAATTGTAAAAATCTGTAGAATTAGCATCTAGTCATACCATAAAATAAACTCACAGTTCCTAGAGCATTAATGTAAATCTGTGGCCTTTCAGAGCCTAGAAGTCACCAGAAGTTTCATGTAATATTTTCAGACAAAATCTAAAGAGGAGTAAGCAATAAAACCTGTAATTACTGTCCATAAATAAAGTAGAAATAAGCATGATGCAGCATCCAAACAAAATAATAATCACATGTGTGCATTGCGATGGGAGGAAATAGGGTAGTAAAATGAATAACCAGGCTTCGGGCCATGAAGTCAGAGATTTCCCTGATGTAACAAAGGTATAAGGACACTTTGTTGATTTACTCTGTGACAGGCTGATATTCTTGTAAGCATAATGCTCAAAAGCTCATTTCAGCCGTTTTAAGCAGCACGGCACTTTTTCCTGATTTATGGCTGGTTTATGGTAGTTGGAAATGGACATAGTCATTGTGGTCATAGTTTGAAATGAAGTTAAGTGATGTCCTTGATGCAGACCCAGTGTCAAAAATGAAAACTACAAAAGAAAGAGAAAATTATTAAATACACCTTGATAATTTAGCCTAGTGGGAAAAAGGGCAAAGGGAAAAGATGATTCATAGTGCAAGCAAAGATTACACTCTTTGGAGAAGTAAATTCAAGACTGGTAATACACAATGGCTAAGTTTTCAGAGGTCAGCAGTCAAAGCCACTGTAAGAGTGGCTCACAAAATTTATTACAGCAGATGCATTACTTGAAGTTATGCATACGCCTTCTGTTTGTTTGTTTTCTTTAACCACACTAAATTTTCATTTACTCCCTCAACTGCTCCAGAAAAGAACAGTTAGATAGGGACACAAACAATACACTCAGATTAGGCTTCCAAATCCAGAGCAGACAACTTCTTAAAATTTCTCTATGTAAATTAATGACTTTTGAATAAGAGCTTATGAAAGGGACGTGGAAGAGATCAAGCAAGCCAGAAAAAAAAATTTTTGCTTAGTTTACTCGTTTTTTCCACAAGAATTTACAAAAAAATATGCAGTAAACTTACACTGGAACAAGGAGATGGTGGGTCTGTCTTTGAAAGTTACTCAGTATCAGCCTGTGAATCCATTTAAACCAAGAGGATTAGAATATCATAAGAGTCACAGTTAAAGTGCCATTAAAAGGAACTACTGGTTGTTTAATCCATTACCTGTGAACTTATTAAGTATTTTTTTTCAGATTCAAAAAATTCCCTGTATGAATACAAGTATGAGAGAGGGGGGAAATATTTCAATCAGGAAAAAAATCATGATCTCCACATGAAAGCTGTGAAAGTTGAGAAGTGTGCAACTGCCTGAAATGACTTAAGGGATAACTGTCACTGGAATTAATACAGTTTGAATGTTTAAAAATTACAACAGATTCCTTTAAATTTTGAAGGCTGTCTGATTCCTGCTGTGAAAGCTTAATGTCTTTCCGTTTGATGGAGAATTGTAGCTGTGTCAATATACAGTCGACTAATGCTTGTTTAATGGATTGGAATGGTCAGCAAGTGTCAGAGGTATAAGCACAAAAGGTTAAGTTACGAGTAGGGTGTTTATTCCCTTTTCTGTTGATATGCTGTCAGTTACCCCTCAGAAAGAATGGTGAAGGGCAATGAGATAAGAACTATTAAATACACTATCTACAGAAAATAATAATAAAGTAAAATACAATGCAAAAAAGAAAACTCCTAGGACATTCTAGCAGGAAAAGATAGTTGCAGCTGGAGTTCACAGCTCAAAATTTCTTGCTGTTTCATTTGTATAACAGCCCACCTGGGCTCATAAGAAAAAATTAAGTGTTAGGGAGTAAAACAAAATCTAAGCTGGTAAAAATTACTGCATATAGGGCATTCTTCAAGCTTCCTTATGCAGCTACTGTTAAGCTTCAAGAATTCACAAGAAAACACCAGCAGAAGGTACCTATGTTGACTAACATGCTACACCAACTTTCAAATAAGCCTCTCCAGCGCAACCCCAAAATGAAGCAGAGTTAGAAACCAGCTATTTAATTATGTGAAATATTAAATATAGAAGGATTCTATACAATACCAAATAAAAAAAAAAGCACACAGATGGCTTTCTCACCTCTATGTTTTTTTCCTAGAATCCGTTTGCCTTCAAGACTTACACTTCTAAATTATTTACGCACTACAGCTTTCAAATACAATGTTCCTGGAAAGACAGGGCAGCATCTAGTAAAATCATGCTTCTGCTTAAATTAGTATTTATTTATTTATTTATTTATTTACTTAAGAGTATATTTATTGGGATACATATTCAAGAATTCTGGCTGAATTGATAGAACTACTTGCATTCTCTAATAAAGAGATTTTAAAACTGTATACAGAGGAAAGAAATGTCCTGCAAATTCTAACAAACAGCCATTCAATATGGTGCACTCCCTAGCCAGACACTACTCTATGTATGTATTATAGAGATACAGGATACAAAACAAAGTCCTCCACCTCTCAGTTACTCCAATGCCTACAGTGGGGATACCGAGTCTTCAGCACCAATTACTTTGCTCTACATACCCTGTTACACTGGGGTATTTACCAACATGGACACAGCATGCCAGCTTCATTACTGGAAGAGAAACTCAGGTATTCTACTGTGATACATGCTTTGATGTGCTTTGAAGATAAAAATCCATAAACATCGCTTTCCTTTTAATACTTCATGATCAAACAGCTACAAAAGTCAAATTCCTTCCACACAGACACCACTATGAAACAAGCAAAACCAAGTTTCTCTTGTCCCTCTTTCTTTAACTGAGGACTTCCCATGTCAAGTATTACTTCACTAGAAAACTATCAAGTCATCATCAGCTGTGGTTAAACCAGAATGAACACTTCATTTAGAATAAAGATTACAATAAAATGAACTTAATAGGGCAAACTTTTGAAGCCAGTCTTGGCAGAAATACAGTTTTCATTTACAGTCTGAGATTAATAGCTAAGAAATAAAACTACAAAGATAGGAGCTTGTTGGCCTTCCAACTTTTAAGACTTTTAATGGGTGAATTTTAAAAAGAAAGAAGAGGAGAAAGAAAAGAAAACCTAAATGTTAAAATCTGTCTTGGCAAAGCTTGAAGTACAGGGTCTTTTTTTTAAAGCTAGTGATATAATCAAACCAAAGAAAACCAAGGAGACCAATGAATCTCTGTAGTCAATAACATAGCCAAAACATGGATTATATATTCACAACATGGAGCAAGTAAAATCTAAATCTCAGCTCTGATTTTTATTGCTTGAATTAGAAGAAAAGTGCTCCAATCAAACTCAGGCTGCACATCTGAATTTAAACTTAAGCTTTGACAAACACAAGGAGTGGAGCACGCACAGAGGATGGCTGCTCAGATGCAAACAAGATAGCCTAGAGAGAGATGGTTTTTTGTGAAATTTCCATTTCTGTACATCATCACCACACAAAATATTGGGATTTTCACATTCGACTTCAAGTTTATATCTAGTCTGGTAATCATTTCTATCAGTCATCTCAATTGTTTATATATTCAAAATATAAAGAAAACCAGGATACAGGAATCATTGTTACCCAGACAGCATACAGAGAGGAAGAGAGAAAGAGAGAGCACACGAGCAAGAGGCAAAAGCGAGTGCAAGAAAGAACAGGCATGTGAAAGAGCGAGAGGGTGTGGAAGGGGGGCAGGGAGAGGAAGAGAGAGGGGAGAGAAAGGATGAGAAAAGGTGAAAGAGAGAAAATGCGCCTGCCAGTGAAAGAGCATATGAGAACAAGAAAGAGCATGCGCAAGAGGGTGAAAGGGAGGGAGGAGAAGAGGGAAGGGGGCAAGGGAGGAAATAAAGGGGGGGAGAGAGAGAGGAAGGGCAAGAGAAGGAGTGATTAAAAAAACTTGAGAGAGAATAAGTTATTTTGATAAAATCAAATTAAAAGTTTGTCTGGTAGAGCCAGATATGAATCATACATCTTTTTTTATCCAAAATCCAGTACCTTAACTTAACGATCTTCTCTGCTTGTGGCATGCAGCCAAAATGATGAAATGAGTCATGTGACTCTGATGGACTAGTACCCAGAATTTTACTGAGCTTTGCACACTGCATATTTTCTTTATTTCAACTCATCACGGTCTAGATCCAGTCTTTTTTGTTCTAGTAATTTCATTATAGTTCAATCTGTTATATTTTTATTTGATTCAATCCATAATATTGTTATGTTTTATTCAGTTCAGTACACTTTCTAATCAATTCTCTTATCTGCTTTATTTAATTCATTACAATGTATATATTATGCTATGTTTTATTTATTTCAATATAAGGAATACCAATTTTCCTGTATGTTACTTTAAGCCCTCAGCATGTTGTATCTATTTCTTCATCTTTTACATCCATTTTGTCATGTGTTCTAGCACACATCATATCTGTTTTGATATAGTTTGACATCCTGCTTCTAATTTTTTTTTAGAGCATTTGTGTGGTATTAATGTGATTTGTTTTTCATCTGTTCCTGCATTAATTTTCTGTAAGCTACCTCGTATTTAAAGAGCAGTGAGGTAAAGTTTAATGTGGTTGCTGTTAATAACCATGAACATGTACAATTTAGTCTTTAACTTTATAAAGAATGATTCTTAGAAGACACCATGGTGTGCTGTTGAATTCATTTGAATTGTGTCTGAATTTCTAAATGTGATATTCAGTGGGAGTTAAGACTGTAATGTTTCTTTTGAAAACTATAGGAGACTAGAATAGTCTCCTATATATTCTATTTCACCTTCATATTTTCTCTGCTCTTCTCTTTCATGAATTTAAGGAATAAGAAGCAGAATTCCATTTCATAAGGAAATAAAACAGCAAACTCCAAGCATCTAAAGAACGTAACTCTTCATTTAAAGAACATAATCCCTGCAAATCAGGATGTATGATTTTGAAACAGTTCTACGTTTTTTAGCCTTTAGATTTGAAATACTAGTGAAATGTAGATTCCTTCTTTTTCTATATTTGTTTAGGTTTGGGGGGAAAATTTGGCTATATTTGAGGGATTTTTTGCACACATGAGAAGAAGAAATTTTAAATCTCTGCCTTTTTTTTGCTAAAAAGCACTTGAAATTCTAACCATAATCTGACTCAGAAGACAGGGGTATAAGAAATTATTGACTATCAACATAATTATTAAAAACTATGATGTTGATGATGAAAATCAGCATAAAGTCAAAATTAATTTGCCATATAAGCAGAAGATTATCTTTGGCCTTATCTGCAGCTATGTCTCTGGAGCTGGAAATAAAGAGATGGACTGCAAGACCATCAGACTCTTAAAGCAGAGGTTGTTTTTTCCTATGTCTTTGCTTAAATATGAAACACTTGCAGATATTACCTCTAACAAATGGTAAAGGACTTCCTGCTATATATCCATCTGGCTTGCCATTAATTATCCTGGACAATGCCACAAAGTGGACTCCACACTGCTCCTTCTCTATCCGAAATCATGTTTTTCCATGTTTAGCACATGCTGGTTCCCTCTTCCTGGGAATTGACTGCCCTACTCATCAAAATGGAGCAATTTAAGTTATCAATTTTGGCACAGTCTGTCCTTTTCTCTCTCTTTAATTTAGGATATAATCTGAAAAGTTTCCTTTAATTACTCATCACAGATAGGTTGGTCAAGCATGTGATATAAGTTGCTCTGAGGACAGAGATTATTAAATGTACTAGAAGCTGCTGTAGGAAGGCCCCCTGCTCCACCCATACCTCCACAGAGGCTCCTATTCCCTGGTTGCTCAGCATCTGAAAAGCCACCTCACTGTAGAGACCCATACAATCTGTGTGCCACTGTGCAAAGAAGCATGTTCACCTTCAGAGCTGCTGACCTGGATCATCCAGAGAATTTTCAGCCTCCCGAGAGGGAGGGGATGACTTGAGCCTCTTTCCTTTCCTCACTGTGCCTTATACCTTTCCTCTCCTATTTCAGAGAACTACTGTATGATCTAGCTGTCAAAAGAAAAGGAGAAAGGGCAAGTCCTTAAAGAATATATATGGAGTTTCAATTTCCATTTTTATACCTGTGCAAAGGCTCAGCATGAGGACCACGTACTACACAAAACTGGGTTTGGCTTTTGCTTGAGGGTTTAAATAATGCTCAGGTCTTGTGCTGGCGTGATCTTCACAGAAATTAACATTTTCAATTTAACACAAGTAACATAACACTTCCTAAGTTTTCATATTTCTGAAAGGTGGAGAGGTGAGGTAAAAAGAATGTAGTTCTGTTCCAACAGACACACATAAAAGCACCCCAAATAATACCTGATCCCCCAGCTATTTGTTCTAATAATATGAAAAACATTATTTTGGCTTGACCAATATATTTTACAGCTACATATTTACATGTTTATCACGTCTTAGGTGTGTGTATAAGAGTCTCATACAGAATGTAGATTACGTTACACTGGTCGGAAATTTTGGCATTCAGTTACACTACAATACATCTGGAGATACTCCACTGAATTTACTCCAGTTTTGCACTGAGTAATGCACAAGCAAGAGCTGGGGCTGTGCATGTTATTTACGTGTCTCCAATATTAGAATGTAATGTGCAGCATTGATGAGACACGTTTGGGCCTGTATAACATGATACCCATGTTCTGGGATAACATTAATGAATCTAATTTTAAATATTATATTTCTTTACTAAAAAATGTGTGCATGTGCTTGCATAAACATATAATCTGCATGCTCTGATTCTGTGCATCAGTTTTCAAAGCAGGGCAAAAATTTTTACAGCTGACATCCAAATCACTCAAGCATAATTTATAATGGAAATGCTGACACCAAGCTAACTGTGGTGGCACAAACAATGCTCATATAAAACAAAAAGCAAAGGTTCCTCAAAATAAACTATATGAAGTTCAAAACCCAGATTAAAAGCATGCAAACCTGAAATAATTGTATTGATGACTATATTCTATGAACTCAAAAAATCCAGAGAGAAAGACTTTGAGAGTCATAACTTTTTAAAGTTTTCTTTGGAAAATTCAAATTCTGTAGGGCGTCTAGCCTAACAGCTCTTATTTGTATTTGCAAAACCTATATGCCTTTTTTATAGTATGCATTATGGCTATTGGTATGCATGGACACATTCTAATATTGTCCCCCAGAACAAAAGCCATCATTCTGGCAAAAGGAGACAGGAAAATCTAACACTCTCCTACCATGACCAAGATGGTAAGAGCTGCTGCAGTTGCCAAATACGATACACAAAACATTTAATTTATAATAGTTAGAACTTGGCCCTTGACCAAGCCCAAAGAACTATGTCTTATTTCACTTGCTCTTGAATATGTCTCTTTCGGAGATAAATGACTGTGCTGTTTGCCAGTTCTCTCCTCTGTTTGGCGTTTTGTTTAGCTCCGCTTGTGACAAGCCAAGAGTTGATGCATCTGCTTGAATGTGTAATATACATCTTTGGTCAACTTAGCTTTTTTCCTTGACAATATTATGTCAAACAATCACATCACAACTGGCTCTGATCTCTTTGTTGTTAGCTAATAAATTAAAGAGTATTTATTATCTGCAATCCTTTTTTCCCTTTTAATGGTGACACATTTGTGGTGAATTACAGGGCAGCTTTATAAACTAGGCTGTGGGCCAGTATCAGCCCCTGCGTTCATGTGAATGTTCCCTCTCCCACTTGGCCTCCCAGCCTGGTGGTAAATCAAGGCAGCTGTCACAGCACACTAAGTTAGTGTGCGTCATTGGGGAGAGCAGGAAGCGTTGGGGGTATAATTCTGTCCATCAAACTAATATGTTATATCAGTAGCTTTGTAATCTTCTGCTATAAGTTATGGGAAGTGACACCTAAGAATTCACTTTGAAAGCAATGTGTTCCTCAGACTTTAAGCCAAAACAGACCCAATCTGCAGCAAGAGTTCCTCTGTTTATACGAGCGGATTTGTAGCAGCTAGCTGCCCCATTGCTATCAATGTGGCAGTATTTTACACATTCCACTGCAAGCCTCTCTCTGTTTACAGTCTTTGCAGCAGAATTTGTAAACTTTTAAAACATGATTTCTTCCCTTCTCCTTTTTTACCCTTGTTTTAACCTCCAGTAGCAGGATAGATAAATATACTCCTTGAATGTTATCATGACAAAGTGAACTCCTGACAGATAGGAATGAATGGGAGACCTATTTCCCTTGTCCATACCCCCTTCAACCTTTGCCTTGACAAATGTGGGAAATGGCCGCATAGGACAGGAGAAGAATACACACAGCACTATGATAGGAATGTCAGCTTTTTTGTTAAATGTTCACATGATACTGAAAGAAATGAGTGAAGATAACCCTAAATAGGAAGCATGTTTTCTAAACAGCTTCACAGAGATCCAATTCACACTGTGTCTCCCCTAAAAGGATGGCTTATTTTCAGTGACTATTTTTAATGCTTTTGAAGACCAACAAAAGAGGAACTTGGACTCAATTAAGTGTTTTTGTGAGGTGTGATTTGATCTGAAAGAAGCCTATGGGGCATCTTCAAAGAGTTTAACGCAGACAAGCATGTCCCACAATCCTAACACACTGAAATCAAAGATGTATGCTAAAGACATTAAATATCTGTACACTGCCAAACTATTTTAAAGAAGATTTAGTATTAAACCCCACAGAAGTTTGCTTTGATAATCTTTGTAATCAATAGTAAATGTAAAAAAAAGCACTAGAAAACAGTACTCTTTTCATTCTTAAATCTAATTCCAGAGGCTACTACGATATAGAAAACACTTCTTGGGAAAATCTAACTTCACTTAGTCTTAGCACACACAGTACTATCATTGTCTCATCAAAGATTGATCCAACTTTCTATTGATGAATGCAGTTTACGGTAGATTTTAAAACATGTTCAGGACAGTTAGAGAAACTTCTGATTCCATTAATCTGCACAATATACAAATGCTGCTTTAACTTCCATTTAAATGTCAGCTTGAAAATTGTGAATGATATTTCACAGGATCACATGGCATACCACATTGCCTAAAACCCTAAGAAATCTTGTGTTTAATAGTATCAAGTCTTGTTCACATGCCTTAAGAATTTGAAAATGTATATCACAGAATCATAGAATGGTTTGGGTCGGAAGGGCTTGGTTAAACATAATAAAATGAAATGTTTTATCTTGAAAGTAATCTACTTAGAAACCACTTTTCTTTCATCTATTCATCCCAGATAATTAAAGCAGCACTGGTTTGGGGTATTTTCTCTTTAATAACATTTCAAAACTATATTTCAAAATTTTCTTCTGGTTGTAACCACCACGATCTGAACAAAACTGTCTAGTTTTAAAAAGTCTAATTAAATCCACGGTTGATGGGATTTAAAATAAAAAGGATTCTCATCACGTGAGATGTGGGAAATTGTAATTAACGTGTTTGCACCAATCATCAGACCATACAGCTGTGCAGTTGATGGCAAGAGAGTAGGGGTTTCCAGTGCTACGCTTTTCATGTAGGATTTACTCATTTGGCCCCTGTCCTGTTCTCTTGCCTGCTGCACTTCCATTTCACTTTTTTTTTTCCCTAAGGTAAAAGGTCCCTCTCTCACTGCACAACCTCACACCTCAGAGTGCCAAAAAAAAAATTTCTACTTCACTATTTAGGTGTGACTGGAGGGGGGGGAAACAGAGCTTTGTAGAGATTCCAGGGCTAGATTTCAACAAAATCTCCATTATTTAGAGGGCTTCTGCACTGATGGCTATTTTGCTAGAAATCCTGTGTCCATGATGCCGTCCACCACATCTCTCCTTTACATGGCCCATTCAACACACGGGTGTATGCCAGCATTAAGATATCATTTATTAGGTCTTGTTCTGTGCTACAAAGCTCTAAAATATTCACCACCACGTGGTTATTTTCATTTGGGAAATGGACTTGTAGCTATAATACATTGGCCACAACCAACCATTCCCTCAATAAAGTATCCAGTGATTTAACAGAGCCTGAAGAAACAAGGTCTTGTACTTCATGGCTTTTCTGCAGAAGCAGTTAAAAATTTAGTAGTTTTAGCCCCTCTCCCAGGAATAAATCTCTCAAAAAGACATTCTGCAAATACCTCTGCTTAAGATAGACCATGAAAGCCCAGATCCTGCAAACACCAGACATTAAGAATGAACGGAAAATATCTCTGATGTCTTGATTGATCAAGAACAACTCCTTACAAAAAGAAAGCTAATGCTTAGAGTTTGGAAACAAAGCTCAAAGATTCAATAGACTCTTTCCTTCTTCCCTCTACACCAGTTCAGCCTTCTCTGAACAAACCTTCTTGCAGCTACTGTGGACTAAGCCTCAGGTAAAGTTATTTGACGAAGTACTGTAAAAAACTGAATCAAGCATTTGTGATATTTTTCACAGTCAAAGGTATTTTTTCCCACCTGTGACTGCTGACTAAGGTGTTTGTTCTGAATACCACAAGTGCAGCCCTGCCAGTCTAGCCATTAACACATTCATTGTTCCCCACTGCTGGATAATAACTATATTTCTCAAGTCACCTACAAAAATTATAGCAGTTGCACCAGGTTGGCCACCTGAGATTTGGCAATGAAATAACTTGCTCCCGTTTTCATGAGTACTCATGTAAAGCCATATAAAAATTCATCCAGAGTTCAAAGTATATCAGAGAGACAGACTGTCAGTACACAAAGCTAACATTTGGACTGAATCATCCATCACTAGCTAAGCACTCAGGAAACAAGTAAAGCACATTTTATATAGACAGGGCAGAGTCCTGTGACTTCCCCACTACATGACCTCCTAAACCCAAATGTCACTGTATTCATCAGAAAGTTGTTGGCTTTTTTCTTTCTCTATGCATACACTTTGACTAGAATTTTTAAAGGGCATAGGGGAGCTGAACAGTCAAATTTCACTGAAAATGAGCACAAAGCAGACAGTTTATCCACTCAGCCTCTTCTGGAATTCCTTGCTTTCACTTCCATTTAGCAATTGGGACATTCAGAAATGAACACCAAACAAAAGAGAGTATTTTCAAATTAATTAAATACATCAAGTAAGTGTAAGACTATGTCTGACACCAATACGCACAAATCTGATCCACCATTTTAGAAATAAAACGTTGATATGGTTCCAGCTGACGCAGACTCCAAAATCATATTCTTTGAACAAGCCCTTTGACCATGCAGATTTGGTCACACAGGCTATACTTGAAAGGATTTGTACAGCTTTCTGTATTAAACAAGTCTTAAAATTCTGCCGTCTAATGTGAGAACATGCTAAATCTTTTCCTAGGAAATATTACAAATTTCAGTTATTTGTAAGGCATTTGGCTTTTCTAAATTAGTGCTTATTGCTTCTTCTTGTCCTTTGTTAAGAAAGAAGAGAAACAAAAGAAAGAGAAATAATGGAATACCCAGTCATATCTTTTAGCAGTAATACAGGACTACTATCTGGTTTTGAGACAGATGCAAGAATGTTAATTAAAAGCTTTTTTTTTTTGCTTTTTTTTCCCCCGAATACAAGCAAAAAATTATCACCTGAGCCAAATTTTCATTACATTTTGGATAGTTAGTTAACAATGGCAGTTCCTCTAGTTAATATATATATTTAATAAATCTACAGTCAGTAACACTTAATTATGTAAGACACTGTAAAACAAACATGCAGTGGAAAATATTATATCAAGCAATTTCAAAAAAGAATCTCACATAAATAAATATGTTTTCATTTTACAGCTGCCTTTAACAGCTCTTTCACAATGATACCAATTTAAAGAAGTTGCCAATGAAAATTTCTTCAGCAGTTCTAATGTTTGAATGAGATATGAAAATTTATACTACAAATTCACGATAAGAGATAACAATGTTCAGCACCACCAGTGAATAATTTTCAAGGCACATTTCACTATAATTTTCTAAATCTAAGTTCTACTACTCACCAGGCTGAACAAATAGTTTACTTATTCTATATTGATTACAATTGCTCTCTCTTTAGCTATATGCATAGGCGTTTAGTGATTTTTCTTTTCCAAATCAATTAGAAGCTCTACTGGGTCCAGTTTCTGTTTCTTCTCTATTCTAAGTGAGAAAAAAAAATAACTGAAGTTATTTCTCTGTTGTAAATGATTGTCTTTTTCTCATTTAAACCCATCTTGTTTCAATCTTACACACTCTTTGAGACTGTAATACAAATGACAGCCTCCTTTCCTTAATATAAACACAAAGTATTAGAAAGAACAAACATCAGCTGAGCTAATCCTTCATTCCACAGATCTTTAGTACACTGAGTGATCCTAAGCTAGCTCTTCTGATTTGTAAAAAAGGCATAGCAGCCTCAACAGGGCTAACAGTGCGTACTGGATCACAACTCCATAGCAAGTTTTGGGATTTTGATCACTTCTGCTTCACCCTTTTGTGCAAATTTCAGTCCTAGAAAAGCAAAACACAATCCCATGGTTCCACCCCAGTCAGACAGACAGCAGGCTTCCAAGATGGTTTGTTTGAAAAAGCTCTCCACAGTGAAAGTGGAATTAAGACTGTTCAAATACCATTCAATTTTGGAGATGAGGGCCGTTTTCTTCCACATACCTCCAAATCTCACCACTGTAAGAAAAGGCATATGAATATAAACAGAGCTACAGGTTGCACTTGTAAACAGTTTCTCTGGAAGTGTTTAATTAAGACACTGCCATTTTTCATTTTCTGAATCTTTACTGCTGTTTTAAATGGGACATAAGCAGTCATGACCTTTTGTGTCTGATGTCAGAGAAATGAAAAGGCCCAGCAATAACTGGAGTTTACATTGGCTTCATTTTCCAGTCCAGAATTAAATACACACTATATCCAGCGCACCATACATTCTTGAAGGCTTAAGATGCGATTCAAGCCCTCCTTGTGTGAAGGAAACAGATAACAGCTGGGAAACTGTGGAGTGGTTCCAACAGGGACTTCTGCTTCCTCGTAGAGCCCTGCTCAATGAATTACAATTATAATATCTCTATGGTTGTCAAACAACTACTTACTTTAAAAACACCAGCTGTACTATGCCGCCTTTTCTTCTTTACTTGTTGCAAGACTTATCAAACAAGTAAAATATTGTATATTCTTCAGTGAAAGGCTGGCCTGGAAACTTTGAAGAAGATTAGAAGAAAACGAAACAAGTCAACTTGTAGTTGCTCTATACACACTAGCTAAAATTACCTAATTCTTCTATACTTAATGTTGAGCAACTCGATAAAATGGCCTGTATATGAGAGGATTTAACTACCCATTTGATGTCTTTTGGGATTGCGTGGATTTATCTATGCAAGTATATCATTGTTAAATCTATCAAAGATTTGATTATCATGACAGCTTTTCACATACCAGCTACGTGCCAGTTTTAATAAACTTCTATAAAGAATGCTTACTCCCCCCCCGCTCCTTGTTTAATGTCTCCAGAGTATATAACCTAACAATAAAGGATCTAAATCCAAATGAATAGCAGGAAGTTGAATAAACCAATAACAATAATGACTTATTTTTTAAGGTTCAATTCTGTATTATTAAGAGCAGAAGAACCAGGAGTCTTTTCATTTATACCTTCCACAGGATTCCTAAGAGTAAAAATAATGTAATATGCAAATTACTGGTCCATTGCAACTGGGATCCTGATTACAAGCACCACTATTACCAGGTACTTGAAAGAAGACACAAATTCTAGGATGAAGATTAAAAACTCTATGGAAGGTGCTCCACTAACACCATTACATTTTTTTGAAAACCAAAACCTTCAGCAGTTCATAAGGAACAATATTTAATACAATCATCCCTGGGGGTGGCCAATTCCAGCTGCTTCTTAGAAACAATCTTGAGCTGTTTCCATAAAAATTTGATCTGAAACCCAATTTTTCCCCCATTAGCTCCAGGATTCTGCGAATTGCCTACAAGTGGCTATTTTGCTTCCTTGAGACCCATTCAAAACTCACCCTGTACACTTTTTCACAGGGAAAACAAAGCATGTTTTACTATCATAAAGGAACAAAATCTAAATAGGATGACGAAGTCTTTACCAACCTGCATTTGTTTCTTCACATGTATTTCTAATATGTAGGTTTCTCAAATTCAGCTTTAGATGGTATTTTTCTACATTTCTCTGTTTTGCCTTCAACTCCATTCTTGGATGTTTCCTCTTCTTTTCTCATCCCAGCTTTTTGTTAATACCTCCCTTTGCACTATTTCAGAAGGCAAGCAGGTGACAAGAGTTGTTCGAGAATGACAACTTACTTTTCAGCATAGTCAAATTGACAGCCCTGGGACAGAGTGCTAGTGAAAACTGATAATGCTAAAACTTGCCAACAGATTTATACAACGCATTAAAAAATTCTATTTTCCCCACAGAGTTTTAAAAAAAAAATTACTTTCTCTAGGAAAGAGAAATCATATTTGGGGAGTGATTTATTAATCACTTGTGATTAAAGTCTGCTTCATCCCATGTCCCATCAAGTCAGTCGTGATCAAAAGGCTCTCTTACTTGCTGTGCAAGGCTCAAACTAGCAGACCCTTTCTGTGGAAACTCTCCGTGAACATGTCCAGAGTCTCTCTGAGACTATTTTGAGCCATTATTAATCCTTCCTGAGTCATTTCTAAGAAGAGCATTTAAACTTTTCACATTCCCACCCACTCACCTGACAGTGACAGCATTTTGTGTAAGGAACCTGTAGCTCAAGCATTTGTCCAGTTTGTTATTTTTGAACCTCAGGATTTCAACATTTCTTCTAAATATCTTTTTAATAATCAAACAATTTATATAGATTAATCTATTCCAAATCTCTTCTTCCAACAAAGAAATTCCACCAAGCAGAAAGAAAATAACTTTCAGTACTAAAATACTTGAGTAACTTTTGGATGCAGGTAGCAACATGACTGTAGAACTGCCGGCTTTGCTAACTGTGAAGAGTATCATGTATCTGAGCACAGAGCACACAGCTAGCAGAGCAGCACAACAGTAATTGCACAGCCCAGTGGGAGCCCTTTCTAACCACAGGGCAAGAACTTTTTATTTCCCATTATAAATATTATAAGGGTTTCAAGTCTCAGCTGAGCACAGAAATGCTTTGTGGTCATTTGGAGACAGATACTGATAGGTGCTCGGCAAGCACTGATCTCAAGATACTTCATTTGAGACTCAGCACCTATCAGGATGAGAGCATTTTTGCATAGCCTGAGGGTTCACAATCTGGCAGTCCATAGCTGAAGCAAATCCAGAAGATACTAAGTCTTCAAGCACTCAGGAAATAGATGGTGAGAACTGTGTTTCTCTACCCATAAAGAATCTGACAAAAAAGAGTGGAAATTTTGCATTCAGTTTTCACGAAACCACAGAGTAGTTAGAGTGTAACCTATTAAGGTTCTAAAAAAAAAATGCCTGGTTTTACAGTCCCTGTTAATATTATTTCACCATTTGCTATGATGCCATTGCGTTTTCAAACAATTTGCAATGCCTGCTGCTAGAATGATGTTTACAGTACAGCTGCAAGTTCTGTCTATATCTCTTCCCATCCTACACTAAAATACAATTAAAATATTCACCTCTTCTTGTTCACACTAGATTTACATTACATCTGCACCCACAACTACAAATGGGCCAAAGAGCCTCTCCATGCTAAACTTATTCTGGAACATAACAGATAATCTTTATTGAGCTTTAGCCAATTTGGACTAGCTTCATGAAATAATATACACTGTTCCAAAATGGGGGGAGAGGGATGGAGGTAGATCTACATTTTGAAATGCTTCATCCCATCCCACTTCAGCTTCTGTTGTTGCCTTCCATGCTTCCATGAAAATTAAAAAATCAAATGCTCCGTAAGATTGTCATTAGATTCCCACAAAAGTCTTACTCCGACTTCCATTAAATAGAATTATGCAAAAGAGCTACCAGGCTCAGCAAATGAAGACGCTTAATGCCATTTTCTAGAACTAAGTTTGGTTAACCTATCATCAAAATTAAAGTTGAAAATCATCCCATGTTAAAATTGAAAGCAAATATATTTTTATTTTGTTACAATAATATTTTTTAGACTTTTCAGTAGAAATAATACTCATGCATAGAGCATAATATTGCAATTTAACCGACAAGTATAGAGCCATTTTAATCTCTGAAGGAGACAGTAAACAGTGTAGGCAGGGGTTCTACTTAACCCACACACTCTGCTAATACATTTTAGATAACAGGCCAGTGCATTTAAATAAAGTCCAGATTCAATTTAATAGTATTTGTTACAAAGCTTTATCTAATTATATTAGTCAATCTTTATTACTAGCCTCACAAGTGCAAAGAACCCTATTATAATCCTTCTTTCTAATGATCTCTTCACCATCATAGTAATAACACTCAGCTATAAATTAATCATCTGTTTGCAATCATGAGTAAACATCAACTCAATTAACAATTGATAAATAAACCGTTGACTCTGGAGGCTATTTCTGTTATAAATGTGAGTACTGAAGGATTCAGTGTAGCTTTGCTATTTAAATCAAAAGAGCATTTCTGTGTATTCAGAGATTTTTGTTCTGCACAGTTTAAATGAAACTTGTTACATGAGCTGAGCAGGTTTCCCACCATAATGGTGCCACCCATCTTTTGTGCTGTTAAGTGTGTGGGAGGATATTGTCTGTCTTTTCCAGGGATTTCTTTGTTCCTCTCAGACTAAACACAGGGCGAAGTTAACATATAGAACTGTTTGTTTCTCTTGTTAGAACTGATTAGTAAGCTTTTTGCTTTCTAAGCATTCAGCTCATTTTTGAGCCCAACACTAGATCACAATTTTCTCTCTTTAACTCATTTTTCCTCATTTCAGGTTTGGTTGGTTGGGGTTGTTTTTCCCCCTTGGTGCAGGTGAACAGATGTTACTAAAGTGACTATGAAAAGTGGGGAAAACATTTCTTCTGCTTACCTAATCTGACCTGAAAGCAGAAGCTCAATTACCATGCTCCTTTGTTAGTTTTCAGATTTTGTCTTTTATAATGCAATGAAAACTGAATCATCCCACAAGCTCAGGGACATCAAACTATCTCAATGACCAAAGATCCTGGCCTGGGCTGGAACTAGAGTACTTCTAGCCAACTGCCTTCTGTCTAGCCACTGTTCCACATCTCCATTTCTCCCATAAGATTCCTGCTAAATTTCTACATCAAATTTTCTCATTTCTTCTAGCTGCCATGTATAAACTTGAAACGCTGACAGCTGTCTGGAAGATGACATAAATTCTTGGTTCTGCCTCTGTTGGTCAAGGCATAGCAACCACAGACAGACTGGATCAGCTAAAAGGCCCTAACTCCCATTCAACTGCTATAAAGCACACTACCTCCCATCAAAGAGTGGGATTATCCCCACCCCCATTTTTGCAGCTATACTGCATATTTCTCTCTCAGCACTACAGCTTGCCTTAGGTTTCTGGAAGCTGAAATAAAATGCAATCCTACAGAAGACTCAGAAACGACCGTGTGAAGGAAAAACACTATCTGAAAACTAGTACACAGCAGCTGGGCCTACATCATCTAATCCAACACCAAGGGCTGATCTGGCACAAGCCTCAGACACCTGCCTGCTACAGCTTGGGCCAGCATTCCCCCAGGAACATGTTCCTGTTTTGACAACAAAGACCATTTTCTGCTGTCCTTAACTCTCTGTGTTTCTTGTGGACAGACAACTAGCCCAGAAGGGAAAAAAAACCCAAAACCAAAAACCACAAAAAAACCCCTAAAGACCAACTACTTGCAAAAAGAAATTACATCTCTTACTGGAAAGATGTAGCAGTATGCGTGGAATTTTGCAGGACAAAGACAGACTAGAAGAGCAGAATTTGGAGGAAGCACAAGAAAACCTGTCTGCTCATGCCTGGGATATGTGATACATAGTCGATACATTATTAAGAAAAACCTTAATTTTTAGAAATGAGTACTCTTTTCAGGTTATTATCCTTTCCCAATACATAAAAATACATTGGTGACCATCTATTTTCAGCTGCCCTGGAAACAGCCTCTTGAATGAAAGACTAGTTTGTTTGGGAACTCTCTAGCTTGACTAATGACAACTGAGTTACCAAAGAGACTTGTCTTGAATAAACACATGCTTTGACCATAATACATAAAGAATTCTTAATGTTGCTTTGAGGGAAAAAGATAGTGATTATTCCTATTTTCACATGCAGGTCTGTGATGAGTCTACTATCTGTGATGCCTTTGACTTCGTGACTGCATGTTCTCATGCAGAGTCATGCAGTGTGGAACACTCTGTAAGGCTATGCCTGGTCAGGCCTCCAGCAATTCTTTCCCCAGCCAGCATCACTTCAGTCACTCCTAATAGTTGTCCTAGTTCCTGCTTTCAGTTTCAGACTTTGTTGGAGCAATTTTAAAGCTGCTTTTTTTGCAATCCTTTCAATCTCCTGTACCAAAAAGACCAGCATTTTTCAAAATACCTAGCAGTAGAAACCTAGAGAGATTCACATAAGATAAAAACCCCAAGATGATGATGATTCATAAAATTTTTGAGGAAGGAAACTAGGACTGAAAATTGTAGAATATTGTAAAAATCGTGTAATCCATGACAAGCCTTGATTGCAGTTTTATTACGGTTGTGACTACTTCATAACCCACAATGTACAGGAGGAAGAATGTCTTTTTAACCAAAGAAAAAAAAAGGGTCATCGTGTCTATTAACTATTCTGTTAAAGGTGCATTGCTGCATGAACATACACATTGAAAAATAAAAATGGTGAGGTTAATAAGAAACTCACCGGCATTACAAAGTAATAGTAGAAGCGATAAATAAGGTATAGGGTTTTTTTGTTGTTTCTTTGGGTGGGCTTTTTTTTTTCCACTTTAATGAAGTCGGCACTCGCTTGTGCTGCTAGATAACAAATCCCCGTGTCAGTACTACATAAAATGTCCATTAGTAACCCTCAATGATCTTATATTTCTGACATTCTAACTTCTGGTAAAATAAATTGATAGCCCATAGTAATACATGGTAGTTAGCAAGCCATTCAGGGAAAATATTTTTTAAAACATACTTCTAAGTTGACACTCTGCAAAGCTCAGAAAAGTGAAGCAAAACTTGGACAGAAAACCAAAGGCCTGTTGATTCAGGATCTAGTGCTGTAAATCCTCCAAGCTCACAATTCCCAGTGAATGAGAATTCAGTACCACTGAAGAATTCCTTCCATAGGATGCTCTAATGCTGGGGCAGATAAAAGTGCTCAGTCCTAAACTGGAAATTATCAGTAAGGACAACTCATAGGGTCAGATCCCTGCAAAAGAAGCTTATCTGATGTATTCCAGAAATGCAGTGAACTTGAAGCCAGTTCTATGAGCAAAAGTCTGATCCAGAGTTGTGAGATAGCCAGAAACTTAAGCACATACCTAAAATTAAGAAAGTAGTTTCCCTGAATGTAATGAATCAATACCACACTTAAAATCACAGCCTCCCCCCCTTTTTTTATTCCACTGCAGCTTTCTGAAGATAAAGGTGTTCTAATGTGAGAGTTTAGCTGTACTGATTTTCCGTAGTGAAATAGGAGTCATTATGGATGATGACCTTCCATTGTCCCCCATATGGGAGATATATGGCATATGACTTGATCCACATAAACTGAGCTGTTCAATGATGCAGGAATTTCATAACCTCTAAGGAATTCATGTTCTTTCTGCAACACTGAATGAACTGGAATTATACTAATCTTCCACTGTCTTAACCTACATCTTCAACAACTGCTAAAGATGGCAGTGGCCATTTTATTCATCCATTAGGTTTTTTCCCTACAATAACTTGGAAGACAGTTATTACTAAGTGCACAGTTACAAAGTCTATATATTAATATGAGAGTTTCAGAATTCAAAGCAGTGACACGACAATAATAAGCAAGCATTAAGCACAAGCACAGATGGCTGTTGACCAAAGCACTGAACACATGCTCCTCCCATCAGTTATTAGGAAGAAAGAAACTTCAGCAAAACAACTTTAGTCCCAGCGAAGTAACAGTGTCTTCAGCAGCAGAATTCCTCATTAGAAAATTTAAGAGCAAATCAATGCTGTGTTTGAAAAAACACCAAGCCTGAGACATTTGGGAGTGAATTCAATATGTTCCACTAAAGACACTAACAAAACCACAGAAAATTTCATCAGGAGAGCATAACAGAAGACACTTTCATAGAAAAGTTTGGTTTAACTGAGAAACAACTAAGCCAAAAGGAGAGCTGTGTCCAAGGGAGACCAACAAAGGCCTTAGATGAGAAATAATGTCTGAAAAGGAACAGATCTTTGACTCCAGGTTAAGTGTAATGAACATTCAAGACTGGGAGACATCCAAAGCCCAAAGTTACAGGCAGACAGTATTACTTGACTAGAATTTTACCACTCAGACAAAAGGAGATTACTCTTGGAATGCTTTCAAAATGTGCATCTTTTTGTGTCAATTATCATATACACATAATCCTAATGAGAGGCAATGTAAACCTTTTTTTTTTTCTCAGAGGTCTAGTCCTGTGACAGACTCAAGCTACTGGCAAATTCCTAGCCATTAGCACAGCTGAGAGCCTAGGGCACTTGCCTTCCAAGAACTCCTTTTCCTATAGAGTAATACGCAGATCGTGTACATTTCCAGTTGGAGTTATATTGGAAATGGTCTCTTGAAAATAAACAAAAAAGAAATCTACAAAGCCCTGTTCAGAGACTTCTGCAGGTGCTTTAAAGATCTTGCTGATACAGGTTTCACTACATTGCTAAATACTTTTAATGCAGTTAACAGCTTTTAAAATGCTTTTCTTTATTTTTTTTTTTTTTCAGAATCAAGGAATTCTTTTTAGAAATAATCTTGTTCTATGCAAAGAGGTTACACCAATTCTTTAAGTAGATGAACTTTCCTAAAATGCTTTTATGCTATCTGGTGTGCCTTCTTAGACAGTATTATCCTATAATCTTCCCTGCTTAAAAAGTAAATATTGAAAACAGCCACAAAGGGCTATAGATAAATCTACCACAACGTATCTAGACATATCTTTATCTTCTGTCTGACTTTTCATACTGAACTAAGAGCCAGATCCAGTAAGAGGGTATCCCACCTTAAAGTCCTCTGTAATTAGATGAGTAGAAGCTTACAAATATGGGAGCTTACAAGAGTAAAGATTAAGCCTCAGTAAGACTGAATAAAGTCTATATAACAGCTACAAGAATTTCTATCTTCCAAAAAACCACGCTGGAAATTCTTACACAATCTATGGCAAAACATCCACATGATCTTTTTTATTTCTCCTCAGACTTTTTCTAAATACTTCAGGCGAGAAGTGCATACTCCATTAAACATTTGGAGGTGGGCGGGGGTAGTAAGGAAGCTTATGCAAATGTATCTGTATGATTCTTCCATTCAGGGCTGGATTTAAAGTAATGATATAACAATCCTAAAATCTTTTTACATTAATAATATCACACAGAGGTGAATTTCAACAATCTATATACACATACATAAATATAAATAAATAGGGACCACACCGTATTCCTAAATGCTCATCAAGATATGCTATCTCAGCTATGGCATTACATAAAGATGGAATATATTGAAGCCCTTGGCTTAGAAGTCAGGCTAGAAATCTCTGACCAACTTTACAATATTCTTTTTTCCAGCGCTTCCAAAATAAGCAGACCATGCTCCTCAGTATGTCTTTGAACAAAGGTTATATTTGAACAAAGGTTATAACCAACCTACTACACGAGTTATCAGATGGTCTTGTCTCTTCGCTTTCCCCAGGAACTTTTTCTGCCCACAGTCTCTTCCACCTTTTACTTTAATCATCACTGTTTCTCCTCTGGCTGTGGATAACATCAGCTGAATGAGCAAATTTTACACAGCTTTGAAAGGAGCGAGATTTGTGGTCATTCTATCCTCCTCCAGAACTAGGCTCCACAGCCTTGAGCCAGCTGCTGAGAAAGCTCTGTCTGTTGCTCTCACAAGCATCATCCTCAAGGCTGACAGTTTCATAGTTCCTGTGAAACGTAACTGTCAAGGGAATCTGTCACTACAGTTGGAGAAAAGCAATTTCTTACATAGTTTGAGCCAGCTCCATGGAGGGCTTTGAAAATTATGGGGGGAAAAAATGTGAATTTAACCTAATATCCTGGCAGCAATAAGGGTGGGGACCAGCAGTGGAGTCTAATCCCAGAGACAAAGTGTCACCAGTCCTTACTGTTTATAATTACAATAGAATGGTTTCTCTTGTGACATACTGGCTCCTGCTTCAAACCCAAATTAGGAAATGTGCAGGTCTACTGATAGAAAGCCAGACTTATTTCTATATATTTGAGTCTCTCAGAAAGGCTCCAAGGGAATTTGGGATAGTTCTTATTATGTGAGACCCTGCACTATTTTAATCCCTATTTTGGTTCTGTTACGGAAAGAGAAAACACACACATTTACTACTCTCATCTTGGCTATAATAGAAAGACTGTAGACACTTCAAATACACTGGTACAATGAAAAATGATAAAATTCCTCTTGCATGCATGTAGTTACATATTGAGTTAACTTCTTCCACATCAGAGAGGAAATAGGCCACATTGACATGTCATATTGAGTTAACTCCTTCTGTACCAGAGAGGAAATAAGATACATTGATATAAGTCTTTTTCAAATTGATCTACTAGGTTCAGTCCAGTTTATTCCCATGTCAGCCCCTGGACCTTGCCCGTTCCAAGTGTGTAATTCCCTGCTAGCATGAGCAGACAGGACAGCTACACATGCCAGTTGAGAATCTACCAGATGTATTTATTTTGATCATTCATTTTCTACTCTGTTGCTACAGTGATTGAGAAAAAAAAAAGTCACCCCTTCCCAATCAAACACTGTCAAGACTGTACAGCCACAAACATAATGTAAATAAAATCTAACATCCAATTCCCCATAGCATATCCCTTTTGTTACAGTGGCATTTCTGATAATAGGAATTACAGCCACATGGAGACTTCTTGTTCCCCACTAAAAGTGTGATATCTCTGAGAGCAGATGATGATTTTATTACAAAAACTTTTGTAGTTTGGAAAGAGCAGTAGTAAAATTTAGTTCAAGGCTTTTATGACTTCTTTTGTTCAGAGAAAACTAAGGGAGGAAAAACATTGGTGATGTATGAAAAGATTGCTTGTTTATAATCAGTACACAGATCCTTGCCTTTTTCATGAAAGGAAAGGAAACCAGCGGGAGAATTACAATACGGAGCACCTCCCAGGATCTCTTTCACCATTCTCCCCAATTGTGTATTATGCAACAAGGCAGCTGTTGAACAAGTACTATCAACAAAGCAATCTTCTAGCCCTTTGATTTAGGCTATTCATATCTTCTGCCCTGAAATAAAATGACTTTCACAATTAAAACACCGAAATCAATGCTGTATCTATTGTCATGTCTGCAGGAGAAAAGCTTTAATTACAACCCTAGTTAGATAACACAATCATTACACCTCCTTAATCTCAAATAGAAAACCAGTACCCTTTGAGTGCTATGCCACCCTTTCTTTGATTTTTTTTTTTTTATGTGAATGGCTTTTTATCTGAGCACTTTAATTTGCATGCCTTTGCTGCGAGGCAGCTCCCCGTGATATGTTAATTGCAGAGTGCTTTAAGTACTAAAAGATTAACATAAAACCCTTTGCAAACAAGCTAATAGTTTATGATAATTTTTGCATGGCCTTTGTCTGTCTATCACTGGATTGCCTCTAGCTGTAATTTTATAAAGAAGCTGTAAAATATCATTTAAACAAGTTCATTTACACGTAATTATTACCAGAATCACATTATTCAATTTAGATACTCCAGCCTATTAACAATCCATGAACTAAAATGTAATTAAACTATTTTCCTTTTATGAACCTATTCATTACAATGTGTGGGAGATGGATCTCTCAGTTTCACTGAAATTTCAGCACTTTGTTGTTGGAATTGACAAGTCTGGCACTCATTCTGTGCTTTTAATTATATTAAAAGTATTTCAAGACAGCTAAGATAAAGAATATATTTAGAAAAGAATGTGTAGAAATGCCAAGATGGTGTCATCCAGAAACATATTTATTTCACCTCATGCAGTTTGAACCTTCTTATCAGAGAAAATAAAACTAGGATATATAATGAGAAAAGTTCTCAAGTTTTTAAGTTTTTCAAGAAATACTTGAAAAAAAAATGTTTATTGCTGACAAGATTGTTTAAGTATTTCAATAACAGTTCTAGTCTAAAACCTTACAGTACAGGGACTCACATTGTGCAGCTGTGGATATTCCCTTTTGATAAAGATCATCTTAGCTCAAAAATTGATTACGTTTCAAGAAAGACTAAAATTTATGTAAACTGCTCATTGGTCCACCACTATCTGTAAGAGTTGCCTTAATGGGCCCAGAGACTAACTGGCATTCACTCATTCAGATTGGTAAGACACCCATGTAACAATCAAAAGATGCTATACTTAACTTTTCACAAGGCATGGGTATCAGGCCCTGTTCACTTATTGTATTTTTATCCAACTGTCCCAACTTATCAAAGGAAGAATCTCATCTGGATAAGGAAAGCCTCAGTCTTTGCTCAATGATACAAACTGCAGACCCTCCTACATAACCCATGCCTTAGAATCACTGCTGGAATAAATGCAATGGAAACATAACACAGGGGTAATTTGCCCTGATAATGAAAAATATTTTTATCAGAAACATACAAATCAGCCTGGCACTAAGCATTTCCTTATATCTTTGAGGATAGTAGCCAACACGTATGACTCTTACTCCTGAAGAGGACAAAAAAGAAGGTGGATGGACCTTATAATGACTACAAATACTAACTACCCCCGAGTTTCAACTCTTTCACACCTGTGTTAGCTTAGGGAATCTATTCAAAATTTAAACTGGCAATTAGAAGGTGCTATTCCTAAGACAAAGACACGTCAGAGGTATGCTGCAGATGAGGAATGAAGCAAAAATCAGGTCATTCCTGTAACAGGCATGAAGCTCAAGTATCTCTCTCACTTTTGGTGACCTCATCCAAAATCCATCCTCTGCAAATTCACTATACCCAATGTCTGATGCCTACCTTCTCAGCTGACTTAAGAAGCTGCAACTAAATTGCATTATGGATACTTCTCTTAAGCACAGGTAAAAATAATGGCCTTAACAAATTTGTTAATATTCTAATGATTGAAGTTTCTTATCCAAAAAATACAGATAAGCTTTTGCTTAAAGCACAGAATAATCACATAATAACACTAATTAAAAAAATGCCAACAGAAATTACTATGGGCGTAGGATGCTCTACAGAGAAATTCTGTTGCAAAACAGGGGATGGATAAGAAAACCCTATATTTTAGTCTAAATGGCCTGGGATCTGTGAATCATTGAAGCTCATATGCTTAATTATTTGCAGCAGTCTGACAGCAAATACGTCATTCAAATGTTGATCTGAATTCTACCATATAGATCAGTTCCTAGAGAAGTTAATGACTATAAACTCAGTGAGTAACTCTGACAGAAGAATGACAATGAAACCTAAGACCTTTTAATTATCTCTAAACTCCTGGTCTGTGTGACAGAACTACTGTTTCTCTACATCAGTACCTCACAACTGTAGTGGACGTTGCAGAAGTTGTGAGTTACTACAGTCAAAAAAAAACCCAAAACAATTCTGGTGTATACTTTTTCCTTTTTTTTTTTTTTTTTTTTTTTTAGTTTCAATCAGCAAGGGTACAACTTTAATAGGGAAATGGAAGATGTTAAATAAATTAAAATTTGACTGTCATTCTAGAGCACAGTCTAGCTCTACTGGAACCTCTTCTAGGCCTCTAATACATTTACAAAAGCAAAGTGAATTGCAACCCCCAGTGTTCTTCATATTACATATTTCAGAGTCATTAAGAGTTCTAATTTTTTTTTTTTTTTTCTCCAAGCATCAAGGGACTATAAATGATTTTTGCTCTTTGGAGTGGCAGCATCTGCAATTTGTCTTCGTTGTCAGAGACTTGTAAGTACTTCAAAATACAACTGACACCATTCCTTTTATATACCTACTCAGAAGTTAATCATTCATTGGTGGAGTAAGATTAAAACAGTTTCACTAAGAAAAGGTGTTAGAAAGGGTAGGTCAGGGATAGCTGCACCATGTCTTAGCTGCTTGCACTTGCCCAGAAGATCTTTACTCAATTTGTAAAGTATCCATATGGTTGAGATAAAATTGACAACACTTGCAGTGTTATTTAACAACAAAAACAAACCCAGAAAAACCTCTAACAAAATACTTTAGCACTCCTGTTTACATTAGTAGCTTCACACTGGTTTAGATAATGGTCTAGGAATAAAATCCCTGCATTTCCTTTTCACAACAGTAGGCTTCATCCTCAAAACAACTTATAAACAGTTGTGAAAATGTGTGTGGTTTTTTAGTTTCATGCTGTTTTAAATCAAACTGTTCCTTATGTGGCAATAAGTTTATGAACGAATCACGATGTATGAAGAAAAGCATTTTTTCATTTTAGTATCTCCCGGTTCATTCCAAACTCCCATTATTTGGACTATCACCCTGACACTGCCTGAGGTACATTCCAGCTCTCTGCAAGAGAACCTGCTTTCTCACTAATGGGGCTGTTCTTGCAATGGCAAATGTAATTTTCCACTCCATTACAAATAGTGTGCAAAAGGACCTATTTCTCACTGTGTGCAGATCAGTTCCCAGTGAAATCCTATTCACCGAATATTACAATAGCAGAATCCACTTCAAATACAGGTGCTTTTTCAGGGCTGGACAAACAGCTCTGATCCAACCATGGACACACCTGAACATGCACTGCTCCAATATTCAAAAATGTTAGAGAAAAATACCCAACAGGTTCAGTGAAGGAGCAAGTTAAGAAGAAACTGAGAAAGCAAATATAGTCATGATACTTTCTCAAGATACAATTTTCCTACTGCTTTCCTTTAACAGCCAGCCATAACGCACATTTATATAGTGACTGTTACTCTCTGGTGTAATTCATCTAGATTCACAAATCCATTAAAACACGAAACAGTGGGCTAACCACATTTTGAATGTCTTAAAAAGTTCAAAATTAGATGCTTTTGCAGCAAAATAAAACTCAAGTAAAAGAAACTCAACATTGTTCAATAAAAAATAGTTATGTCCAGCTATATTTTACATTTATTAGCCTGTATTTATTTCTCTGTATCATTACATCATCAAGGCAATCTTACAAAAAGGAATGAAAATCATCACAGAAGAACTTACACGTGCTGTGTCTCATAATTCAGTATAAATTGTTCTCATACAATACTCTTCAGGAAACAGTAACTCTGTACCCATTGATTAAAAGAAATAGAGACTAGGACTCTGTAAAATGCAGTGCATAAAGAACTGCTTTGGGGAATTCTATGCCTAGAGTTCTAAACTGGGCATTAAGTTTATAAAAAAAATAGCAGTTTTCAATTAAAACTGACAGCCTCAAAATGCAAGTTTCCCAGAGTTTTCCTCTTTCAACCATATTACAAATATAACAATACTAAAGTAACGGAAATGAATTTTAGGATTCTATCATGAAAGGAATAGAAAAGCTACCTCTTACAGAGTCTACAGTATGTATTGTAGCACCATTCACTAGGCAGAATAATTAATAAATCACCCAATTGTATTCACACATACTACACTTCCAGGACTGAGGCTACAGAAGGCTAAGAAAAGATATTTTAAAATCAAACAAAAAATGAAAATTGTGTTTGTATTAATCAGGGTTCGATAAAAGAAGTATAAAGGTAATGCTGCACTATTCAGGACCGTATTCACTCTTCTTAGTTCATAAAGTTGTGCTAGTTCAAGATTTCCAATGGGACAATACAGCAATATTCTCAGATATGCATCAGCATTTCCTAAAGACAAACACAACTAAGCTAAACAAACAATAGTTTTCCTTTTCAGGAAAGTTAATTTTAAAAGTAACAGGCTTTCCTTTTTTTCTTTCTCTTTTTAAAGTGATAATCTTTGCATTTTTCAGTTTCAAAATAAATTTAAATGAATTTGGAGTGGCAAAATGAATTAAAATCTAGGAAAATGAGATCTAGAGTCTTGGGGTACAAATAAGCAAAGAACATTTCTTTATTTCTTGCCATCACCGTTGAATTACTGCTAGACAAATAAGCAGTCTATATAGCATGCCTTTGACTTCTTCCATCCCAAACGTGCAACCTTGGATAGCATGTTTTAATCAAACAGTTCTACCATGAAAAATATTTTCATTAGAATTTTGAAGATATGCAGAATCACCATTGTGACAATATGGAGACATCCATATAGATACCTACCACTGTTGACATGTTTTAACTAGGTATTCAAAAGTTCAGAAGTATTAAAGAATATAAAAATATTACATCTGGGGAATCTTCAAAGACTAAGCATCAAATCACTGATCTAACAAAGGCAGATGACAGGTGATTATAGTAAAAGAAAGAATGATAATAAAGTGACTACAACGGACACTGCCATAATTTATCATGGCAAGAATAAGAAAAGCACCTTTCTGTAGCTCATGCAGGGTATACCATAGAGCTATTTAGCTTCTTTATATGGTAAGTAGAACAATAGTCAAACACTTCAGGCAGGCACTTCAGTGATGTAGTTATCGATGTCTCCCAGGCAGACACACTGACACACTCAGTGAAATGGCATGGAACGACAAAGCACCAAAATCCTTGACAAACTGCAAATGCAACTGACTTTAACTTTGAATGACTATTCAAGCAAGCCCAAATATGAATGCTTTAAATACCTTTCAATTTTGTTGTATCTCTACATTTTAAAATGTTACAGTTAGCAGGATCTCTCAAATTGTCCCTGTCAGTTCCAGCCAAGAGGTATAGTAACATTTCCCTGGTGAATAACACCTGGTTCTAAATTTTAATAAGCAAAAACCTTATTCTGGAGACAATAGAAATAATTTCAATAATTTTACATCTTGAAATAATTTTACAAAAGTTTACAGGTATATTCTTACAGGAACGTGTATTTGCAGTTATCAGAATAATTCACTGTGAAAGAATCGCTTGAAAGAGATATCAGCTTTCTTTCCAAAGGTAATGCCTCAGAGAAAGAACCTTTTAAAGACATTTTAAAGTTAGAAACCTGACTTAAGAAGCAAATTCTAACTTGATTAGAAAAGATGCTTAACCAAATATTCCAACTACAACTTAGCCATTAAGGAGGTGCCATCCCTTTGATTTTAAGCAGTTTACAACTCAGAAATAATTACTTTTCCTACTTAAACTAAACATACTCCAATTTTATGCCAAGGATTCAAATAAGTTCTTCAGTTAAATGACAGAGAAAGCAAACACCCTTACAATTAATTATTGTCAGATGTGCCCAGTAATATAGGTGAAATAGAGAGGTCATATTTATAAATATCTCTTAATCATGATTATTACAGGCTATATGACTACACTCAGCCTGCTTCCGTAAGAAGGTAAAATGTAGATGTAACTACTGGGAAAGAGTGCTTATAATTCCTAACTCTCATAAAGTTTACTGGCAAATTGCTATTTTCTATAGTCTTGCTTGGTCCAACAGGTTAGAACGGACATAACCTCTCTGAAGAACTGCCCATGTATTTATACTGTTCAAGGGGAGCACTACCTAGACAAGAGGCTAAAGGCCAGTAAACCTGATCCACTACATGGATCTACCACACTATCTTTAGACATGAGTTGATATATAAAGGCTTCAGTACTTCAGTGCAAGACAGTTGCATCGCCTCACGGAATGGAACAGAATAAGGAAAATTCTGGTTATTTTAGCGCTATGAATGGTTGCTGAAGATAGGGCTAAAAAACCCCTCTAAACAATAACAGCAACAAACCAAAAGGAGTGACAATGTAGTGAAAATATAAGGTATTCAGATACCTGCTCAGCCTGAGAATAGTCTTCTCTTCATAATGCTTCTGGCACATTTGATTTGACCTCCAAAATTATGTCTGCTGGAGTTTGCTAAAGAAAAGAATTATGGGGTGGAACAACAGGAATTATAAACTGTGGAGTATATATTTACAAATTACTGCTACTTTGCATTTTGCTAATAGTCTTAATTCTAACAGAATTGCTATGCAGCTCAGTATTTAGGGGAGCCTATCATTTTTCCCCCTCTTGTACTAGCAATCCTTTAAACCATGGTGTAATTAATATAATTAAGTTATTAATAAAGATTGAAGGGGTTGGACATTGCATGAAATACTTAATTTTGTGTATCTTTAGCTGACTGACTGTTTAGGTTTGTATTTCAACTGTCAGCCAAATTATGTGTAATTAAGCCAAAGCAGAGATCTGTCTTTCTGATGTCAGACAGATTCATAGTTCTGGGTGGTGGGTGGTAAATCTGCCCACTCTTTTCTATCTGTTGTATTTTCCTATTATGCTTTATTCGTCTACTGCATGTATCAGTGTATTCACACTTTGAATTTCTCTATTAGTCTGTAATGCAGAATACATGGTTATGCTGCAGAAATAAAATGCTCTGAATTTATCTAATAACAAAATGGATGAACTCTTGTCCTTATGCAATTTATTCTGTTGCTGTGGTAATTGGAGCACCAGTGTGAAACTGCTTGCTGTCTCATTGTTCTACTTTCTCACTCAACATCTATACAAAACTACTAGAAAAAAAAATAAATTACTTGTGCTTTACTGTCATTCAGGGCAGGTAGTGCACTGAAGCATATCGATGTTGGAAGGGATTGGCATTATTTGTTTTACACACAAACCTGGAGTTGGAAACTGATGCCAAATCTACCTGAGAATCCTGGATCAAATTTTGGCCAGGGCGCAACAGCTAAGGTAATCCATTGGTGTAATGAAGACATTTCTTGAGCTCCCCAGCTGCTCTAACACCCTCCTGAGAAGGCTTGCCGTTATGTTAATGCGCGGAGGCTACTACTGAAATGTGCACACATGCTTCACATTGTCAGCAGCACTGGCCCACATTAGTATCTCATCTGGAAGATGTGCCGTATTTTGTTAAACTGATAGTTGTAACTGATTTCAGGCCTGAAGGTGTTCTTACACTTGCTTAAAAATGCTGCAATTTCAAGTTTCCAGGGGACTCAGATATTTGGCTGTATCTTCTTGTACCGTAACTCATGGATTCTAATGATACCTTTTTTTAATTGTTTCTTTGAACCTTAGCATCCTTCCAAAACCACCTGAAGCAAAACAAACAACAGAAATATATGGATCAAGTCAATAATAGTTAACAGGTCTTAAAATCATTTAAGGTATATCTTCTGCAGTCAAGCCTTGAAGGTGCCTGACATTAGGCCATGCTCTGGCTTCTGAACAATCAGGGTCATAAAGCTCTATATATTGATCAGCTGCATCAAGATGTCATAGGCCAGACAGGGCATACAGACATCTCAAAGAAGTACAAAAGCAAGGGGCTCATATTATGAATGAAACAACTGAAGATTTATATTTGTGATCTTTCTATCGAGCCCTGATTTATAACTATATTCTTATAAGTCATTTACTCAAGGGAACAAGCCTTCATCTAGTCAAAAGACAAAGAAGCTCCTAAATATGAGATCACTGTCTTGGGCACCTTGCAAAAAGTAACAAAGATAAAGAGCTTTACTATTCCTATTCTTTCACCTATAGCATTTTTTTTTACTGCTATAACATTAAATGCCATTTTCCAATCCACAAATAAAACCTTTCTATACAGTTGCAAAATGCTGTCAAGAACAGCCATCAATATCCCAACTCTTCTCTGCTAAGTGATATTGAAAGTAAAATTGAGACTAGAGAGTAAGCTAACCTAGCCACTTATAATGGACTTGTAATAAGCCAATGATTTTAAATGGAGCAATACTGTCAGTGACTGCACAGTTCTGCAGACTGCTAAAACTTCTTCATAGGTTTTGTCTTTTATAAACACAAGGAGCATTTTCTACCTAAATTTACCGTGACAGACACAAGGTATAAACACATGAAAAAAAGACTTAGCCAAACACCATTTGTATTTCAACTCCTCGACAGATTTTTTGTTTCTCTTTTATTTCAAGTCATTAAGGACTGGGGCATTTCAGTTCAAAGTGACTGTAGTATGAATATCATATGGAGCTCGTGAGGAACTTTTTTAAATAAAGAAATGTGTATCAAATTTTCAGAATATCCTTTTTATTCAGTGAGAAACACAGTGGACCTTTACCTTGTTTACACTCTTGTAGTCATAAAAGGTTTATGAAACATAGTGTAGAAAGCTGACTTCACTTCTGAGGCCCATCAGTAAGAGCACTTTAAGCTAAGAAAACCAAACTTTCTGCCCACCCCCACTATTCCCATTAAAGGCTCATGAGGTGCTCTGGTCAATAAAAGCAGTTGGAGATGTCCTTGATCTTTCTGTGGCTTTTATAGAAGCCAGATGACTTGGATCTGGAACATCTCATAATTTAGTGACATGAAGAATTAAAGAAAGAGTTCAGAATTAGCAAAATTAAACTGCATGATAGAGTCACCAAAAAGCAAACACACTGTTTTTTTTCTGCTAGAATGTTACATATACTGCAGGTTCTCAAATAAGCTCAGAGAAAAATAATAATGGCCTGAAATAGTATATTTCAACAGTTCTGAGCAATGGATTTGAAAGCCAGAAAAAAACCCTCCAAAACTGTTTTTTTCCAGTTAGGCATACTTTGCCCAATATTCCTACCAAGCACAATAGCATACATTTTGTATTAGTTTGGTTCAGTCATCCCTTACTCTCAAGACTGAAGTGCTGCTGATATCATAGCAGAATCATCAATATCATGATAATGAGACAGTTAGTTGGATTATACTATGTGCTAATAGAAACGAAATACTGTGTATAGGACTGGAGCAAGGAAAGTCAACATTACCTAAATAAAGCAAATAATAAATCAAAATAAACCTTTGCACATATAAATCTTTTCACCAAGAAATCTGAGAATGTTTCTTATGCACTAACTATGAATCTGGCTCTCCAGCACACTGGGAAATAGATATTTAAGTTGCGAAATTCCTCAGCCAGAAGCTCAAATTCCGTTCTTATTTCATCATATGTCTGTTTAGCTCACAAGCTCTTTCAGGTACTGTATTTTGCTTGATATTTGTTCAGCACCACATTAACAAACACACACCTTTCTCATGCTATCGAAAATTATTTAATAACTATTCCCAAGATGGAGAGCTTGTTTTGATTCTTTTACTTACCCTACAGTTCTGCTACATGTCATACATTGGTGTCATGTTTGAATCTCATTCCTGCCCTCCAGCAATATCCCATGTGATTTTCTCTAAGATCTTGTGATGGTTATTGAAGACTTTGTTTTCAGAGAAAACATTAGCCCTCAGTTTTGAAGAATTGCTTGAGGTGGAAAAAGAATTTGAATTACACCCTGCTAAAACTGTCATCAAAGTGAATTATTACTGTTTACAGTTGTGTTCATTAATTTACCTGTATCCATCCATCTAGATAATACACGTAAAGATAGAATGCACATAAAAAGACTTTCTATAAGAGGCTGCAAAATAAAATAAAATATAAAAAACTCAACCCGCAGCAATTAGAAATGCCAGGATTAATGTTGCTTGTGCTAGTGTAATTGAAACCTCCTTTGTACAACTACTCTTCACATGACAGCAATATTAGCAAATCTAATAGCAGAGCACAGAGTATAAGCCTTTTCTCTCAGGTTAATACCTGAAATACAAGAAGACAGTGTCCTTGTTTCTGTAGTAATCTATTCTATTTACTTCCTATCCCCAAATACATCATGCTTACACCTCGCAGGACAAGAAGAATGTAGCTGTATAATTATAAATTGGACATAAGGTGCAATGCACACAAGGAGGAAAAAGTTGAAGGAAGCTATTTCTAATATTGCACAAACATTGAGTACTTAATTTCATCACCTGAAAGATATTTTATTATATGCAATTTCCTAGATCAAAAGAAGTTAAGTTACATACTATTACACTGATACCTTGCAAAGGTCAAAAATAACCCTGATTATCAGTACCTTGATATGCACAGCCAAGAAATATATCATGAAAGCAAAACTGTAACTGTTTCACTTTTTTCAACCAGACGAAAGACTACTGAGCAGCTTACACTTGCCACTGTAGGACATAAGGAAATGTCTGAGTCTCAGAAAAGATGGGGTCTATTAGCAAGTTTGAAGGGGAATTTTTAGCAAATGTCCACATAAAAGCAAATTCTTAGATGCAATTAAGCTGCGTTTACGTTTTCCAATCAGCATGGTCAATGCTTTGCCAAGTTGTAGGCACTGAAAACAGTCTTTTAACAAAAAGTAGGACGTACAATTTGTTGTAGACCTCACACTCCATTTTATCTGCACAAAGAGATATATGTGTTACTGTCTGCTAATTATTACCTTGTTATTTTGTATAATGCTTGATACTGCCAAGAGGCACTATGATCTCCGTCACTATTACAGTACCTCAATTGCATCCAGTCACATTAAGAATTTGTAAGAAAACATACCAGAAGCACTCTGGTATCCCCAAATAACACGTGTCACAATTCAATCAGCTAATAAAAATACAAAGTCTTTATCTAAGAATAAATCAAAGAAGAAACTCTTTGTCAAGCTTTGTCACACAAGTATCCAACAATAAACTTCCGACACGAATATGCTGTGAGTGAAACTGCAGGTTTTGCCAATTTGAAGTGATATCTCCAACATATGCAATTAAAATACACATCAAATCAATCCAACGGAAAATACAATTATACAAATTCACTTTTTTTTCCTATGATCCCGATATCTAAGCAGCCCAGGGGCAAACAATCCTTGTAAAGTATTATTTAGCGTATTTCTCTAGAGCACAACCTAAGGCACATTTCTTCTAGGTTAAATGCAGCAAGCTAAATCTTTTCCAGAATTAAAAATGCACTCAGCTTTGAAAATTCTGACTCATATTTACCAAAAAAAGAACATAAACTGATATAATTTGGGGTATACTTAAACCCAAATCCCCCTACTGCACAGCACCAATATGTCATTGTGACCAGTGAGAGAATAGGATGCCCAATACCCCACATGACACGGATGCTGAAAAATCAGAACTGTAAAGACAGCTTGTTGTGCTTTCTGAAACAACTTGTCTCTTGGTAGTCCCATTAGGCATTCTCAAGTCTGGTCAATTTTATTCCATCTACTGGTGTTAATTTTCAATTGGGCAAAAATTGAGAGTGCAGAAGAGTGAGTGCTGTCTGCAAAAGCTAGCAGGAAGGCAGGACATGCATGTTGTACTATATATAAAACATGGGATAGACTGATGAATCACATTTAAAAGCCTTTCTTCAACTTTCACAATGCACAACTCTCTATGGGCTTCACTGTGTAAATTCAGCATTATGTAGTAAGGATCCTCTGCTCCAAATCCAAAACCCAGTCACCTATGTCCTAACAATACTACACATACATCTCTTCAGTTGATAATACTTACACCTCTAAACAATAATGACTTAGAAAGGAGGAGAGATTTAATCTTGAGTCATTAAAAAGTTATATCAATGTTTGCAGTTAGTTTGGGGAAAACACGACAAGACATTCTTGGCATAATTATCTGACAAAGTGAATTATTTTCCCTTAGGTATTAAAGGTTATAGCTGTCATCTATTAGTACTACCCAAAAACTTCACATGCATCTGAAGAACTTAAAGTATTCTTTTTCATCTGTTAATAAATAGTCAACTGATACACTGCTCATTTTCCAGATTTCACATCACTAACAGTTGTCTCATATAAGCCTAAACCCTTAATACAGGCTTCAGGTAAGAATTAAGAAGTCATTAAGGGGGCTTAACTATAGTTTTTGAGTGATTTTTGAGCCACAAGCTAGCTTTCTTTTTTTTATAAAAGCCATCTTCTAAAAAAAACTTACTTGTAATTTCATTGTTTCCTCATATGACCAAGAGCATTTCTAAACAGGAAAACTTATAAAAAGGAAATAAAACCACACTACTAAGAGTAATGCTATGGAAAAAAACCCAACAAAACCAACAATAAAATTAATACATTTAAATTACTTAAATTACTTGCTCTGATAGTGTGCTTTTCATAAAATATGTTTGGTTCTATTCTGTAAGGTTTTTTTGCCTTCTTTGTGATCTCATAAGTTAGTATACATTAACAGTAAACCAAAGTAAGTTCATAATAATAACACTGTGAAATACTGCAAATAAGGACTATGATGACAGAGTTACAAGAAATGCAGATGTATACTACTGTAATCAGCAAATTCAATAAAACATTTTCAAAACCCTCCGTGTAAACTAGGTAGGTGTACTGCCATTTCTAACAGACATATTTGGGTATTTGAAAAACTGTTTCTAACTTTCAATAAGACTTAGGCTTGGAAGTAATTTTTTAACATGCAATTTGAATCTTGTCTATGCTGGAAAGCAACACAAGAACTTACGTCAGCGCTTTGCTGTGAGACTGCTATGCTCCTGGAACATGCACACTGCTGGCTTCTTTGCTCTCACCATATATTCTCACAGAATGCACCATCAGCCTTGGCCTCACAGCTCCTGATACTGTCCTGCTTCTGGACCTTACCCTTCTTGATATTTTTCAGCACTACATACTGCATGACAGGCTAGGATGTTCCAGGATGACTAATATGTCACATGTCAAGGCTTTAATTTTAAAAGTAAAGTTACAGAACACTCTTGCACGAATCCTCATTTTTAATCATTTTACTCAAGCTGACTTAAAAGAATATTTAATGGATAGGAAAGGGAAAAAGTACACTGAAGAGGAAATAATTGTAAGTGATAAGAGAAAATAAGGATGCTACTTCTCAGCTTCAGACCTTTATCTCCTACAAATAAAAAACCAGCTAAAAATAGCCTACATATTTACAAGGTGGATGTTTACATTATAGACCAGTGCCTGTGGGAGCTACGAAAAACAAGCCAATAAAAAAGAGATTGAATTATTTGCTGTGGAAATATGATTTTCATAAAATATACTTGCTTCTATTCTGTAAGTTTTTTCCCATCTCTGAAATTATATATGGAATTTAGCATATTCACATTCACAGCAAAAGATTAACATGATAAAATTTAACAGTGCTGAAGCAGGCACTATAGTCTTAGAGATTAATAATTCATCAAATATACAGCATAATATCAAGACAAGTTTGGGGGTTTGTTTGCTTTTGTTTTTTTCTTTCTTTCTTAAAAAACCCCACACATATGTTTATTTTCAAGCTTTTGTTTGTCTTAGTTTAAAAAATATCCAAGCTCAGCTGCCAATACTTTTACAGAAAAGTTCCCTCCCATGTGCTAGGGAGAGGAAGCTTTACTTAAACAGGATATTAAAAAAAAAACCAAACAAAACAACAGCTACCAACCCCACCTCCCCACCCCCCCAAAGCACCAAAAAGAACAAGAAAAATGCTTAATATAAAATTCACAAACCTTGGCAAAGAACTGAAATCGAAACGCTGCAACTCATCATTACAAAAAAATAGACAGAGGCAATAGCCTCCACACCTTTGCTGTGGACTTCCCCTTTCCATAAGGTCCAGATTCATGAAGTGTGTTTGATTATGGTTTTGTACTTCTAATGGATAACCTGTTACATTTTATACTGAAAAGTCTGTTTTGAATTGATAATAAACAAACAATATAATGATAGGTATAAGAACAGAGCTATTTGATTCCACTAACTCAAAGAACTCCTTAAAGAGTTTTGATACACAATGGTACAAACTAGCCTGATTTATTATCTCATCCATGAAATTCATAACAGGAAAGGGGCAGAAGGGATTTAATACTACATTCCACACAGGATGATTCTATAGTCAAAGTTTATAAAATCAACGCCTAGAATAATTTATAAATACTCACAAAGAATGTGTCACATTGAAAAACAAACAAGTGAAAATTACACTCCATTACTTGTGATTAGAGTGTTTTCCTTTAGTATTCATTACGGAAATGTTTTCCAGTTATAGTTCCCACACAAAAACAGTGGTTTGGTTTTGGTTGTGTTTTTTTTAATTTGCAAGTACCACGTTATAATTAAATAAAATTGTCTGTCGACTGTGTGACATTGTGGGCTGAGCATCATTACACCAGTCCATTAGGAGCTGTGTTTCTTTGGCTGCACTAAAGCATAAATGACTATCCATGTTAATACGCCGTGACTTAAAGGTTACTGTGACAGTAATCCAACTCAAAGGTGCATTACTTTTCATCAAAAAATAGCGTCTATTGTTATTGTGATATAAGGAAAGTTGCTTTCTTAAAAAGATTTTGAAGAGTGAAGAGTAAGACAATAAAACTCCAAGGCTTGAACTGAATGAGAGAAGTACCAAATATGTAAAAACATTTCAACTAATTCTTAAAACAAAATTATTCATTGCTGAATATCCTGACATTCAAGCATGATCAGAAGCAGGAATATTGAGTCCTTACTGAATTTCCAGGCCAGTATCCATCTTCAAGAAATCCAAAACATTTTTCATATTGAAACTAACAACCAAGCTGTATCTACAAGTTTGAGTTACCAGTATGCCTCCACCATAGGGAAGGGGCAGGTGGCTTTGTAAGTCTTTCCCAGTCTCTGTTTTTCTTTAATGTAAGCACAAGACAGCACTGTAAGAATAATTTCTTTAGGTTATTTTAGTTATGCATAATAAACCTCACAAGCTACAGAGGCACAGACCCTGTCAGTATTCTGCTGATACAATGCTGGAAAACCAGACTGTAAAACTCAGTTCTCTGTAATAGCAATGAACAAATGATTCAGCACAACAAAACAGTCCTGGAAGACAAGTTATTTGCAGGAGATATAAAAGCTATGTGACAATCAAGGTGACAACAAGATAACCTTTCACTTTTCACAACAGTTGTTTCCTATTAGGCCACTCTGACAGGGATCAAAAATTAAATTCCAGCAACCAAGTCAAGCTTTCAAGCAGAAATATTCAGTAGTCTTCATGGGAACATGGCTAGAAGAGTAACTTAATGAAACTAACCACCACCCTAGTGATCACAGCTCCCAAGATTCAAATCAAGCACAGCTTACATCTTTTCCTACTCAATCACATCTATCTAACTGATATCTCACTGCAGCGAATTCAGCGGTTTATAAGCCTCACCTGTCCCAGATCTTAATAAAGTCTCCTTACCAATTCAACCACTGTTCAAAATTTGCACTCCTTTTCTGAGATTCTATTTATCATGCACCTATAACTGAGGCCATTAGAATGATTATTTTGGTCAGATTATTTTTTACTTCTATCTTACTGCAGAACATTCCCCTTTGCAGGAAAACATCATTGCCTTCACATAGAAAGCTGACAAAAGGAAATCTGTGTTTCTTTGGTAATGATGGTATCACTCATGAGTATCACAGTCCTAAACTGAGACCTCAGATGTGTTTTATCTCCAGATTCAATTCATGTCTTTGGAGAACCAGCCACTGAATACTCAAAACCTTCTTTTAATAAGTTTTTCAAGTTGTCTTTTGGTTTTGGGGGTCTGGTTTGTGTGGGTTTTGGAAAAAAAAACCCAAGCCCTCAGATGACAAAAATTAGATTGTTATATTTTGGGGGAAAAAAAAAAAAACAAACCACAAACAAAACCCAACATTTTTTTCCACTATTATGAGGATATGTTCTTGGATTTATACTTCTCAGGCTCTTCTAAATGTAAAGAAATGCCTTTTGAAATGTGACAAGTGACAGAAGCAAGATACTCAAAATTATAGGAGGTAGTTGCAAACCATGTGGAAGTAACTTCTTTTGTAGAAATTATTTATGTAGGTTTGGTTTTTTTTTGGTAACTCAATAATGGTATTGTTACCAGTTCACGTTAACCCTTTCAGTTACACCTGAATAAAAAAAGAAAAAAAACTGTTCTAGTTGCAAACCTCTCCTGAGCTGAGGAATATATCTAACCTAACTGTAAGGCTATTTCAGTAACTGGAAAAAATACTCAGTTCAAAGTGTATTTCCAATGATTTTCCCATGCAAGTAATTAATCTAAAATTAGATGATGGGAGAGGGGGAGAGAGAAGGGAAGCATGGGAGGGAGGGAGAGACAGTGAGGGAGACAGAAGACAATGTCTCTGGCACAGAAGACATAACAGAACAGAGGGAGAGATTCCAAAATTGTTGAATTAATTCTGCTCTTCAATGTTGTAAAGCTAGTTAGCCTGTCAGTTCAAAGACCCATCCTCCCATTCCTTTAAGTCCCTGGGATGGGTAAACCAAAAGCTGGATAATTGCTACTGACAGGGACACGGTCACGGGATTAGACCCTGCTAGTACCACAGAGGAAAAGTGCTACTTCCACAATGCTCCAGCGTCTCTTGAGAAACAGATGTTCAGTACGTTTAATTCAGTGTTCTCATTTCCCCAATAAAGGTACAGCCTTCACCAAAGCATGAAAGTAACGGGCAGAGAACTGGTATCACTTTCCTTAAGTTTATTTTTCAATCATCATCTACTCATTTTGTCTCAAGGCAAGCAGGGTTAAAAGTTATTAGCTACTGAGAGGGTCACATGAGGAAAACAGCAACATCAGAAAATATTCAGATGGGAATAGAAGAAAAGCTTATTTGGCATCTGGTAGAGAATAAAGGTCGACTTCCCAAAGGAAGACAGGTATGAACAGTTTTCTGCAGAAGGATGACCATCAATTAGTAATGCCAGGTGAAATGAGCAAAAGACTGAGATTCCTGACATTCAGCACTGGTCTTGTTACCATCTCAGAAGGAAAACTTCTTCCTACTCTGAACCAGCTCAGAACTAAGGAGCTGAACATAAGGAAAATGTAGCTGTCAAAACACACCTACAACTGACTTACAGAAGAAAGAGAAATGTGCAAAACTAGAGATGCCTAACACACAAGTCTAGAGTAAAACATATAAAGAAGAAGATTTCCCTTAAGTCTCAGCGTATTTTGTTTATTAAGAAACATGTTATTGAATAACCATCTGTAAGCCAATATTATAACGTATGCACACATTATACTCCATAATCTCTTCCATACATCCATATGGTGGCCACTTGTAACAATTTCACTTTTAAAGACAATTACACCAGATACCACAGTAGCTTCACATGATAGAGGCAGAAAACACTGGTGGAATCTACACCACCTTTGTGGAGTAATTGATAAAGTAAAGCAGCAGGCTGTCTAACCACCTTTGTCTAGATGTTAAAAGTAACTGGTCATTGAACCACTGACCTTTTCTGCTAATTGTCTAAATGCACCTGTTTTGTCATTCCCAGTATGGGTGTGGGGCTGCTACTGAGTTGAATATTTGGGCAGAACATCAAGCCTGCAACCTCATATGCCAGTGATGAATATTCTATGGGCTCAGTGAGTTTAGTCCCTCAGGTCTTCCCTTGAAACACTTGGGACCGTGGCTTAGACTGGTGTCCACAGTTCGCTCAGTTGTTACAGTTGCATTACAGAAGATTTAAGGGTTGTAGAATTTTAAACATTATAGCAAATAATGTCTCAGTTTCCATGTGCATCTAAAGCTGTGGTACTCGCAGCAGCTACCTAAATAAGAATGCAGCAGAAGAGTGAGAGAAGCATGCTTATCCTGTGCAGAAAAAAGTCTCACTAGAGGGGAGATGAGAAACATTCTCTGCATGTTGTAAGATTCACAGATCATCACTTTGGCAGTCCTTCTCGCCCAAGTTACAGATTTCCCACCCCAGACATCCTTCTAGCCAGAAGGACTCAAAAAGCAGAAGATGAACACTTGTTTGGAGAAAATGGTTCAGTAACAGTCATTTTCATCCAACACAACTTCTCTTTAACAGCCTACAACTATTTCTGAATAGGACAACCACTGCTTTTGCAGGGTTCATTATCTAAACCCCTTGCCATGTTTTTCCTACAGGCTGCTCAATAGCCTTGCATAATTCAGCATATAAATACCGTAAGCCTGTCAATGAGCCTGTCAATGTACTACAGCTATTTTAAAAAGATAATACATGGCATTCAAAAGTATCACCTTAATTCAATGTTAAATAAGTTCCCTCACATCCAGCCCAATGGATCTTGATTCCTTTATCCTGGACCCACATTGTCTCTATAGAGTGAGGCCTCTCTCCTTTCTTATTCTCAAGACCAGCAGCATCAATGGTTCTCTAGGCCAAACAAGTTCCTCTCTCAGAAGAAGCCTCCTTCTTTCCATCACTTACAAACACTGGCTTTTTGTCTGTTCCTTCCAACAGACTCCCATGCCTCTATTCCTGCTGCAGACCCCCTGTTTGCCAGCTCTTTCGCTCCTTGCCTGCTTCAGCTCATGCATAGATGGGTTTTCTGATGACCAAGCTCAGTTGCTTTCAAGCAAGAACTGATCTCTCACTACCTCCAGAGGATCCCACCTAACCAAAAGTGAGTGCAGCACTACGGAGTATAAACAAAGAGCTTTCCTCTCTCTCTGTTCAGCCACACAGGTTTTTTTGTTGTTTTGGGGTTTTTGTGGTTTTGGTTTTGTTTTGGTTTGTTTTTTTATCAGAATATATAGTCCACATAGATCAAATTAAAAACAAACAAATTAAACAGTTCAACCATGCACCAGATGGATCACATTTTCAAAAAAAGAAAACAAGCTTTAGTTCATGAACTTCAGATGTGTTAGTATTATTCTGCTTCTTATGGTAAATGCCTGGTGTCCTCAGAAGACGCAAGTCTTGCTGTCCTGAGAGTCTCTCTCACAGAGCTTTTAAAACTTCACAAACCCCACTTTTTTATAGTCACAAGTCACACAGAAATATAAATCTTCTCTCATCTCTTGACTAACACGCATGGGAAGCATTTTATTTTGCCTTTAATGCTAATGCCCAAAAGATATCAAGATCCTGGTACGAAATGCTTATATACAAAGTGGCCACAGAGCACAGGCAAAAATGTGGTGCTTTAACTTTGTGGACTGAAGCTTATGAAAAAAGAAAAAAAAAAAAGAAAAAAAAAGAAAAAAAGAAGAAAAGTATTAGGGATAAATATGAGTGTATACCCACCAAACAATGCAGCAAAATGATATATTTATGATGAAACAAAACTCAAGAAAAAGGGTTTTGGAAGCAAGTAGACACAGATCCAAATCCAGATGTGTGGAAGTCATCAGCAGTACTTCTATGTACTTTATCATCCACTGGATTGACCTCATAGCTCTTCTTTATAGATGACTGTCTAAAACTTTGCTGTAATTTTCAATTCAAACTAAAGGTGAATAGTAAGAAAAATTCTTGAGGCACTATGAAAAGATACTGTGGTCCTGCTTCTGTATTTTGAGGGGGCAGGAGGAGAGGAAAGGAAGAAGGACAAATCATCCACAAAGAGCACAGATCTTTGCAACTGGTAATTGTAGTTTGCTGCATCAGCTGTACTCAGCCTGAAGGCCCACTTTGTTAATGCTCTTAACCACATCTACCACTTGAGCAACTCTTGTAATTTACACCTCAGGGCACAGATCACAAGATTTCCTCAGCAAAACACTAACTGACATCACACGAATATGTTTAGTATCTTCTCATCAACATGCTGAATGGCATTTTTCTGTAGTGAAACACTGATAGTGATATTAAAACAGATTTCCTATCCCAGTTTATTTAGTGACATCTCTGAAAAAGTTGTATCAAACTCTACAGGAAATGGGTCACACATATCTACCAAGCAGGTATTAAAAGAGGGGGTTGATTCACAAAATAGTCCTTTAACTTGCATGCTTGTTTTTCAGATTCTGTAACATTTTGGTTCTGTATTTTGAATAACTAAATTTCTTAAATGAATCAATGAACATTAAACTGGTTTCTCCTGCATCAAAGTTTTTGCTGGTTTATAACAGGATCTTGGTCTTATTTCAGAGAAGAATGACAGACTTACAGATCCAGATTGAGAATTTATGACGAAATGCATAGCAAAAATTGCAGGTAACAGAACTGAGAAAACAGATTAAAATTAAGAGGCAAGCATAGGAATTGGAAGGGTCTTATAATAGATATACATAAAGGCCCAAGTTCTAATTTCAGATGCTCAACATGACAGTTCAAAAAAGTAATATCCCTGGAATTTGTTTAAAAGGCCCAAGATCACTCTGAAGTTTGTGAGAAGAGCTGATCACTCAATTATGATAAACCCCAGAGCTTCAACTGAGTAAATTTTAAGATCAAGAAATATATTTAAGTCATATCTGCAGTGACTTGTCCCAGCCAGTTCATGCATATCTATATGAAGGAAAAAACCTGCAACAAAATCTATTTAATTCCCCAGAAGGTGATACAATTGGTTTGTGAAGCTTGCTAAGTACCACTAAACAACAGATGCCTGAGAACGACACAAAATTCTGAAAACCTGTAATTTGTTTCTCTAACTAAGCGTATTAGTTTTAGTGGGGACTCTAACATTAGTTCCTTTCTATCAAATTACTGTTAAACTATGGTCTCTCTTACACATTCAAACACTGAGTATATCATTCATTTCCAGCTATCCCAACAGAATTGAATACATGCACAGTTAGATCAGACTCCAAGGGAACATAAGCTTTTATGCATCAGTCAACAACTAACCGATGAGGTTAAGTAGAAACTTTACCCAGGGGCAGGCGATTTCAATAACTGCCCTCTGTGGAGTTTCTTTGAGTCTCTGGTCTGGAACTGGCTGGGATCTGATAACGTAAAAGGACTGGGCAAGGCAAACATCTTAACAAGGCTGCACTAACCACATATCCACCTCCACTGACTGACATGTCTGCAAATTCTCCAGTACCAATTTTCTGAAGACATATTCAAATCAGACCAGTTTTAGACAAGATACTACTTATAACAGAATCTAGAAGAATAAAAAAACCAGTGCAAATAGTATAGTGTATATGAAATATCTGCTGGAACTGCAAACAAGGCCAAGACTGAGTCCCCTCTTCAAAAACACAATTAAGGTATTTAAAAATTAAAACATACTTTCTGTGTTTAAATTTTAAAAAGTGACTCTCACTGTTTCCAGTTTATATTTAAAAATAAAGCAAACTTAAAATATTGCTAACGTAATCCAGACACATTGGATTTCAAGAAACACAGTCTTATCTACAGCTAAATATTTATGCAAAGTATCTAAGACTGACAATGAGCAGCCTACAAGGCTTTTTATAAGACATGCTGAGCAGCAATAAATGTTAAAGAGTAAACCTCAGTTTTAAATATTTTTCACAGCATTTGATTTACTTTAAATACAAGTTCCAATACAGAGAGTCACAAATAATAGGGCATTTACACTCAGTTTTCATACTTGTTTTTCAAAATAAGCATTCCTTTTTCATTAACACACACACACACACACTCAAAACTTAGTTATGTATAAATTACTTATCAATTTCAATTTAGGCTGAACATACACTGGACCAAATTATTGTTCCATTTATGATTTTGTCAATGAATGTAATTTGCAGAAACAAATTTTGGAGGTTTCCTGACTATAGTTAACTACCACACAACTGTTAAAATACGTAAGACTACAGTAAATTATACAATAAAGATTGATTTTTTTCATTAGTGCCAAACTGGATCAACTTTTTTCTTTTGTCTAATTTTTAAACAAAACATAAATTTAAAGAATACACAACAAAGAAAGGGTTATAACAATATGGCCAAAACTTGCATAATAATTCAAGGAAAGAGGTATACAATAAATTACTAATCTCACATGAAAAGCATTTATTACATTTTAGAGTGCAGACCTGTACAGACGTGATTCAAGATCTTATGGAACAGACCTGTTCAATGCATTAGATCTTGTCCTCCTAAATGCCATTTAAACTATTACTTCATGAACATCAAAAAGATGGAAGGATGAATTGAATACATAAAAAAATCCACCACCACACCACCCCCACCCCCCCCCCCAGAAAAAAATTTACGTGATACAAAGGACTCTGTGTCTTCAGGAACCAAGATATGAATCAACTGTTTTCACCTACTGCTGGAGTCTGAACTAAAGAAAAGTCTGGCATCTTCTACACACAAGTATGAGAAAGATTACTACTGTGTCCAGTGAACCCTTGCCCACACATACATTGAGACTCTCAAGGGGAAAGTGGGTCACACTCTAATCATAAAAACACACTGACTTGTACTAGAAAACATTTTATTACCCTTTAAACTTTTGTTTTTGCAGCTGCAAAACAGCTTTATTAAGAGAGATAACACATATGTGATCATCTGCCATCGTGGTAGCGCCTGTGCAGTATTACACTGTTAACGCAGCTTCTTTTCAATGATATATTACTAAAATGGATATACACTTCTAGGGACCTTCTATCTCACACTGTTAGTCAAAAGAGAACAGTCAGTAATCAGTAAAATAGGTACATCAGATGAACTCACTGATTCACTAACAGTTTAATGCTTTCGGAGGTATACACAGGATACTGAAGGATTTTGTTAGGTTTAGTTGTTACTGCAAGCTGGAAAAAAACTGGACAAAATGGGTAGATTTAATAAAGTTATCTATAAACCAATCACAGAACACAAACTCACAAAGACAGGCATAGCTCTTGATATCATTCTTCCTGAAGAGAACAGGACCGCTTTTTTAATAAGAACCTTCACATGAAGTAAGATATATAGCAGCATACTTTAAATATGTCCTTTATGTTACTTTCAAAAGAAAAAAAAAAAGAATTCTTTTTAGAAGAGAACAAACATATTTACATTGGCCAGAATGTTCCAAAAAGCCTAAAGGCCTTAGGTGAACAACTTCATCCTCCCTTTAAATCACTGCCTTGCATTCCACAGTGACATTAAAACTGATTCTCATCCAAAACCCCAGATATCTCCAACATGATTCAAGAGTAAAAATTAATAGCAGGTAGCCCCTCCACACTTGTCATGCAAACTCAGAGCTGTACACCTGTGTCGTGGTTTAACCCCAGCCAGCAACTAAGCACCACGCAGCCGCTCACTCACTCCCCCCCCATCCAGTGGGATGGGGGAGAAAATCAGGAAAAGAAGTAAAACTCCTGGGTTGAGATAAGAACGGTTTAATAGAACAGAAAAGAAGAAACTAATAATGATAATGATAACACTAATAAAATGACAACAGTAGTAATAAAAGGATTGGAATGTACAAATGATGCACAGGGCAATTGCTCACCACCCGCCGACCAACACCCAGCCAGTCCCCGAGCGGCGATTCCCTGCCCCCCCACTTCCCAGTTCCTAAACTAGATGGGACGTCACATGGTATGGAATACACTGTTGGCCAGTTTGGGTCAGGTGCCCTGGCTGGGCATGAGAAGCTGAAAAATCCTTGACTATAGTCTAAACACTACTGAGCAACAACTGAAAACATCAGTGTTATCAACATTCTTCACATACTGAACTCAAAACATAGCACTGTACCAGCTACTAGGAAGACAGTTAACTATATCCCAGCTGAAACCAGGACAACCTGCAAAACACAGAACATTGCTTTCTGCCATACAGCACTAACTCCCATCTCCTTTAACAGCGAACAAAAATACGTTCACCTTGCCACATGTTTAAAAGAGGTCAATTGACCAGGCATATTTTAGACAAGGATAAGGAACTGAAAGGTCCCTCCTTGTCTTTCTCTCCTCTCCCCTTTTCAAATGAAGGTGAGTCTAACAAATGTAACTCATACAAGGTTTCTACTTTTCCAGTATCACTTCCAGTGTTAAATCAATTGTTAATCTTGTGTGTTTTGTCTGCACTTTGTTCACTTAATCCATAACTTTAATTGAAATTAGTCTGCGACTGGGAACAAAAGGGCTTATCTGAGAAAAAAAAAAAAAACAACAGAGAAAGAGAATTTGAGTTCAGATGTTTAGGATATGTCAGAGAACACATTTGACTGCTAAGTACTGTTCCATTGTAAGCAGGATGAATCTTCTCTTCAAAGCTAGGGATCACCACAGAAAAAACATTCTGGCTGTGAAGGGAAAAATATAAGTACACAAAACACTATAAAGGATATATGTATTCTGCCTGATTTATTTAAATTGAAAAAAACATAAGTGGATTTATAAGAATTGCTTTAGCTTTTGTATTTATCAATGTCCTCAATCTTACCTCTATTACAGTCCTGACAGAATAATTAATTTCAGTCAATCAATCATTTAACAAAAACTCACAGGTGACCTCAAAATAACACATAATCCACCAAGAACCAGTCACAACAACAATCTTTAAATTCCCTTGGAAAGGAAAATTAAGTCAGCTATGTGTGGCTTGGGGCAACCTAAGCTGTAAATCTCTCTTTTCTGATCTCTTCATATAGATGAAAGAGTAGTGCCGCTCTGGATTACATAGAACAATTATGTGTTCTAAAAACTCAGGGAATCGGGTTTCAGACAGCTTTAATCATTACCAATTAACTGCATCTTTTGCCACCCTGTAATAGTTCCACCAATGCCTATGAACACTCAAGAATCACTTTAAGCAGCCAATCCTTTACATTTAGGTTTATGGGTATTAAAAGGCCTGCTCATATTTGTCAACAAATTCAAATACAGGTCATTTGCCTGACAGAAAAAATACCCACCTTCTCCCTCTGCTGTATACCTTAAAAAGGTGGAGCAGACTTTGAACACTTGAGTAGGCTGCTACTAGTGTGAACACACGGAAGAAACAGTAGATGTGGATTTCATGGTTTGCTCTGGCAACCACTCAGAGAATACAGGCATTTAAATTACCATTTCCTTTTTTAAGGATATAAACTTGTTGTATTGTCCTTAAAACTAGGACTCATTCTCTTTAGCGGCACTTTGTTATTCTGGAGATTGACAGTATGCTTTTTCTAGCTTGCTTACAACAGCCTTTCCTTGGAAATTTCCCACCAGCGCACCACTCCCAACAGGAACAACTGTGTGGATACTTAAAAAACAGAAGACACCATCAGCTGCCAGAATATTACCACTGTGGGGTCAGTCTGTAAAACAGTAGATGACACAGTGGTAAAAATGCTGATGCCTTTTCTGTACTACAACTCTCATCATTGCTACCCATAGCAGTGCTTCACCAAGGAGAAATTTTATGAAAACCTTGGTGTAGATAGCCACTCAGGGTTGCAACAAGATATATATAAAGTCATAACAGTCCAGAAAATGTGAAGCTCCTGAAATACAAAATGCTCAGCAGTGTAAATCCAGGAAGATAAACTGACTATAGTTTGTAATTCAACCAAGCAATGCAGTTGTTAGCTAGACAAAAAACCTTAGTAAAATTTACTTTTGTTTTTAATTACTCAAACAAAGCACCTTGTGCCCAAGGGCACCACACTTTGATTTAGGAACACTAAATTCCTGTCCTCGTACTCCCTAGCAAGCAAAAACTACTAGGTAGCGAGGCTTTCACAGCAAACCTAAAACCAAGGAAACCACTCTCAAACAGACAGCAACAGGGGAAATCAATCCAACAAAAAAGATGAACCCCACCTCTTCAAGGCTGCTATTATATCAAGAGCAACTAACTGAGTTGTAAACTCAAGGATACACAATAGGCAAGAATACACTATAAGCAGAGCAAAGAATGGTAGAGATAGGAACTTATTAGACCAAGGGATATAGTTATGAAAACTGGACAAGCCTTTTGACATGCATATCATTCTTCACATCTGAAGCAGAATCAGCAACATTTGATCTAAATACTAGTTGAGAAAAACTGCTAGGAATTCAGCCAGATTATGCTAATCAGTGAGATAATCTGAGAGAAAAAATAGTTAATATCTGGGACACAGAGAGGAGTGTCAACAAGGAGTGGGTGCCTGGCTCACACACACCTAAAGCCATGATTTTACCTTCCCTATTTGTCCGTTGGTCTAGGCAAGTAACTACTCTGCCTACAGCTCAGGGAAGCCTGATGAGACAGCTGAACTAAAAACTGAGAAAAGGTTCTTTATACCTTCATTATGAACATACTGGAACTTCAGCAGAATGAGCACATGTTTTGAATTGGCAGCAAGTATTTCAGGATTCAATTTTGTACTGCCAGATAAACTGTGGCATGGTAAATAAATATTATGGCTTTGACTGTACAACTTCGCAGCTTTAAACTGGCTTCTACCTGTTACTGTGTTCATAGAAAGGTGAAGTAAAATCTCACAAAAAGTTAATTGCTTGAAGCCATTTGTTCTGAAACAAAAGGGTTGATTACAGCAGCTCTGAGGAAAGTTTGCAAGCATATATGGGGTGTAGAACAGCAGCATAACCATATGCTACCTGTAAAGCAAGGGTTGTTTTTTTCAAAAGCACCCTAGAAGCTCCTTCTCCCAGCAGAAGGACGTCTGTGTGGAAGGATGTTATTTTCCTGAAGAAGTCTCCAAGGAGTTCTGTCTTGGAGCACAAGGAAGCATGATGTGGAGTTCCATTATCACCCACACAGTTTTCAACCACCAATGTAAAATTAAGCCGAAGTCATAAATTCAGTAAGCTTTATCATCAACACACACACACACAAAAAATTATTAAACATCCTCTGCAGTTAACAGGCTACACAAGCACATTTCAGAAACCACATGTGGAGGCTACTCAAGGTTTCTTTTGAAGCATCAAGTCTCTGTTACCTCCTGGACAATGAAGAACCAACCTATTGAGTACTAGACTGAAAAGCTCAGTGATCTTCTCCTCTGGTGGATGAGGAAAAGACAGAGACAGATAGTTTGATCAGTCTGAACACAGGACAGCCTTGAATGTAAGGCAACTCTCATTTCTTAAGAATAAAAAAAATTTGAGAAATTACATATGCTAACACTGATCCACATCACACTCACACTTGTCCCACACAGATCTGCTACAGAACTAAATTGCTCACAGTTTTGATTCCTTTGCACCATAGCCAGAGCTCCTACCACCACGTCATGCTCTTTTTTCAGGCCAGTCACTCAGTAGCTGAGAAAAGATGCAGTCCAAATCTTAACAGAGCTATGCCAGAAACCCAGCTCTATACGCTACACACACCTTCAAGATTTTTATTGGGTTTCCTAGTTCTGTTTTGGCTTTTTCTTTTTTTTATCTGAAAGACACCAGTACAGCCCTTTTCCAGGATGCTCTTCAAATGTGCTTTAACTTTTTCTCCCAGCAACTCAACCTAGAAAGGAATAGGTAGACAATTACACGTAAAAGTTGAGAAATCTTTCATACCCTGTTGGTGCAGAAAAGTAACTTTCTTACTGACCAAGAGTTCCGTATTTGAGTTTACTGGTGTTTACTTGACAGAAACAGGTGATTCTATTTAAACTAGACAGGTTGCAATAAAACATTTGAGCTACCAATTGCCAACTGCTTACTTCTACATTCCAGCCACAAAATGTTGGCATCTTGATAGTCATTAACCACTTGTAATGCCTCAATGAATCAGCCATGCTGCGACAAAAAGTGAAAACTACCACTTTGTTTCCCTGTAAATGTAGATTGCAATACCCAAGACAGAAATAAACTACACAGTGCTTCTGGGCTGCACTTCTGAAAATTAAGTACTTCTGAGATGACTGAAAATTCCTGCAATCTGTATTTTAGCTAGGCTACCACACTTCTCTTTCCACGTTACAAAAGACTTTGGGGTTTTTGCAGTTTTGATATTTGTCAGTGGGGTTTTCCAATATAGCTAGATCTTTTTCAAAGAAAAATTCTTGTTTTGAATTAGTCCAGGGCGTGATTAACCTTCACTCTTTCGGAGTGATATTTCAACCAAAAAAATATGAAAAATATATATACTAAAGGCCCTGCTAACAGCAGCACAAGGGTTACTATGTACTCAAGACCAAGTGCAAAAACCAAAAGAAATATGAGGACTGAGCTGTCTGGGCACTTAAAGAAGCATCCCTACCCCAGATCTGGACCGAGTTACGTGGGAGTGAAGATCTAGTAATACCTTCTCAGTGGCTAAAGACAACAGCTGCCAGAAGCCTGTCCTGCCCATCTGAATCACAATAAAAACAGACTCAGTGTAGTAGACATTATTCCACACCTCAGGTTACAGATCATTTTTGATTTACAAAATTTCTCCTGGTTATGACAAATGAGACCATACTAGTACTTCATAGTAATATAAGAGAGATCTGTTTAATAAATAGCACATTATCTGCAGGTATTTTTAACAAGATGCACATTGTTTTTGTAAAAGCTATACAGACCATCAGATGAAACAATATGTATTTTGTTAAGTTGACAATAAAGTCCATTTTAATAAGTCATACTACATAGGAGCCATTGGTATTATTAGTATTATTGGATTGTACATATTTTAGTATTCCTGGCAGTAAGGAAGCAATAAACTTTTTTTTTTCTTTAAGGGTGAAGGAGGAGACTAAGCATGTTAAATGCTTAAAACTTTAATTGGAAAGAAAATTGACTTTTATAAGACTTGAGAATGCAGATATTGTTCATGGAAGTAGGTATACATGAGGTCTGTACAGGAATAACACTTACAAATGCAAAAAGAGAACAGAAGTAACTTGGTGTGCTTGTAGACTTCTCTGTGCCCAAACTTTCATTAATGTGAATATAAATTTATTATTCTAAATGCAAAATTCAGAAAATATGAAAATTAAGGATATAGTACTTTGTCTACAGTGCATAGTTAGGATCTAACTTGCCCTCAAGTTAGATTTACTCCTGCGCAGCAAATTTTATTTTTATACTTTAATGCACAAAAGTTGTTAGGCATAGACCATGCAGTATACAAACATACATCAATATAGTATACCGTAGTTCTATTGTACAATAACATAGATCCAGGCTAGTCTGGCCTTATCATGCTTGGTTATTCTTTAAAAATAAAAAAAAATGCTCCCTCTAGGAATAACTAATTGCGATTACACTGCAAAGGCAAAAGGTGACTTTCTCCTAAGTTAAATAAATAGTTTTGTAGGCTGTAACTATAAAAACATAATATCTCTATGAAAACATATGTTGGCCCAGGAAACTGTACCAGGACCTTTACCCAGTGCTCATTTAAAAAAAAAAACAACAAACAAACAAAAAAAAACCCCCAAAAATGGCAAAAACTTTTATTAAATTTTAATAACTGTTCAATTGTTTATGGATTCCCTTGAACATTTTGTCTGCTCCTTTATAGATATTAACACAGTCTTGTGATATATGTAATATATTGCCCATATTTTGGAGAATTAACTCAGAGAAGAGAGAGGGCTGACATTAACAAGTCCACAGGTTTAGAGCATTTCAATCCTTAGCCTAATGTGCAATAAAATATTACTGGATTTTTAAAGGTACTGAGTATCCATAATTCCATGTAGTTCTTGAAAGATACAGATACACAAAGAAAGAAAAATAACCCTACATATCTCAAAGTCAGGTAGTCAAAAAATAACTCACCAAAATTAGCAGACACTTTAAAATGTAGGCCTCAGTGATTTGACTCTAATTAAATGGAAGTTGAAGTCAGAGCCAGGATTAGAAGCCACAGGGGATCCTTTGATCTCAGTTTCTCAGACTAGGCTGCTTTTTGCACTACCGCACTTTCCCTTCACTTCAGCAACTCTTATGCTGCTTCTTTAGCAGAAGAGCCAAATCAACCACAAGCATGTGGTTGGGAAGGAATTTTTGGCACCTCTACAAACATCCACAAATGGCATTATCTTCAGCAGATGAAGACTAATATTTCCAAAGTCACAAGTCCTCCTAAAGCTTTGGTCCCCTGCATCCTCACAGTTCATGTTTTTCTGAGTTATTTATCCAGGTCAAGCATACTTTAAATTGTTTACAATTACACAGTGGTACATCCGAAATATATGCAATACGGCATTGCAGAAGACAACAAATAAAACCTTAAAAAGCTGACAATATACAGTGGCTACAAAGCTAACACTCTATATAAATATACTTGTAGGGCATTTCATACTTTGCCTTTATAAATAACCATTTCTCTTTCTGCCACAAAGCTCTTTTCCAAAATTAGTACAGACATTAGGCTCCTGAGAAATAGCATGAGGAATGTTTAGCTTGTGAACTTCAGATATGCATTTTGATAATTTTGAAGGGATGAGTGTAAAAATAGTCTTTAATGCTCTCACAGCAAAAAGGATTCATATTTTGTCTTCATATGCTG